>NW_007577858.1:167688-247406 GCF_000690725.1 Stegastes partitus | reverse complement strand
CTCCTCCAATAAGGAATGGTCCAATTGACCTAATTTTACCGGGCACGTATTTGGGCCTCGTTATAAAGCGTCTGTGACTCAGAGGCCAACGCAGCAGGCTAAATACTAAACGCTAATAAATGTATATCTCCCAACTTTGACCCGAAACACTGCGACAATTAGCTCAAGCCACATTATTCATGATTAACTTGGAGCCGTGTCAGTCCCGCAGCGCTGAAAACGAGTCTGCACGTGTCATGTTGCCACAATGCAACTAGACGCTGTCAGAGGGACTGACACCGTATCATTAATGATTAAGAGGACGAGTCCATTTAAAGGTGTGATGTAATTCTCTAATTGGTAGAGGGGTGGACGTAATTAGATCAGTGTTCGGGAGGAGTCCGGCTGCGGTGCCGCCCACTGCGAGCCGCTGACTGACAGACGCAGCTGAACACCTCTCACACAGGGAGCGGTATGAATCTTTTAAAATACATTTTAGTTTATTTTATTTGTTCATTTTCTGCAGGTAGGACGATAAAGGAAACCGACCACACTGAAATAGGAATGAGACATCAGGGCCTGCTGCGCACTGCATCCTTTTTCTTTCCAAGAACATTTAAATAAATGCTTTCTGTAATTTAATACCATAGAAAATAACATATTTAAAGGCTCATATCCATTTTTTTTTTTTTTGCCTGTTAGCCAGCCTGATTTGTAACCAGAGCTCCATTTTCACATTTTCTTTTCGTTTTAATAATTTTTTTGAGGAGATTATTTTTTATCTGCTGTGTGCTGCTCAGGCCTCACTGAGGCTTTCAGCTCAGTCCATTACTGGCTTTAGTAACTTTTGAGGGAAAAAGAAAATCATTGATTCACTGAAGGTGTGATGATGTTATTTTTCTTCAGTGGTTATGCAGCTGACAGTTTTAGAGAGGTGTTGATTTCAGCTTTTGGCTAGTTTTCTAATACTTTCTCCATCTCATTTCTAGGAAACAGTTCAGACTAAATAATAAAACCATCTTTCAGTGATGTAACTCAGTAGATTCAAAACACACTTCCTTGAAAGCAGTTTCCAAAAACTGTAAGAATTATTGCTCACTGAGCTTTTCTTTCTTTCTTTCTTTCTTTCTTTCTTTCTTTCTTTCTTTCTTTCTTTCTTTCTTTCTTTCTTTCTTTCTTTCTTTCTTTCTTTCCTTTGACCTGCTGTTCCCTACATAACCTGAGGCATCATCCACTAAAAATTATAAATAGAAATGATATTAATGGAAATTAATAAAACAAAACTAGAAAATATAACAAATGATCATACATTTTAAGAGGAAGACAGACATTTTGTTTTAATCTGTCCTGAATTTTTGAGAAACACCAGTGAAAGTAGCTGTCCAGTTATGTAGACGGATGGAGAGAATGTGACAAAAGGGAAGAAAATGTAATCTTGAAGGATGAATAAGATATTTTAATCTTGATGGGAATTTTTCACAAATACGCATGAATAATACACACAGATAAAGGACTGTCATATTCTATCTGAACCACTCATAACTGAACCTTACAGCCGTTTGTCGCCATTCATGGGTCACAAATTTGAGCCAGCTTGGTACAGATGTTTTTTATTCAACGTTTCAGGTTTTTAATGTGAAGTCTTGGTGAAAGAAAAGTGGCATATAAAATAATAATAAAATTAAAAACAACAACAACAACAACAAAAACAACCTTGAAATGAAATATTAAATCTGCAGCACATAAAGTGAAGTTTCCCTTTTTATATTATTATTATTATTATTATTATTATTATTATTATTATTATTATTATTATAAAACACTGACAAAGGTTTTGTGCAAAAGCAGTTTTTCCTCATACACAAATACAGAAAAACAACACAAACCAAAAAGACATTTCATTCGGTTTGTTGTCTTCCTAACATCTACCCTGCAGCCTCTTCTCAACCTTCTTCTACATTTGAAGGAATTGTACTCAGATACTCAGTTAGCATTACTGGCAAGTACTGTGTGAAAACAAGCGTGTGATTTGCGTGGAGGCTCTGCGAAAGCTTCGACTCTCAGCTCCACTGTGACCTCCTCCAGTGGGGGCCACCAGCCGAGGAACAGCCGAGACAAACTTCAAGTCCAAAACTCTCGAGGGAAGCATTCTGACAAGCTGACTTAATGCAGAGACTGAACTGTGAGATTTTTTTTTTCTGCAAAGAGAGAAAAAAAACAAAACAAAAGGGGGCTGGGCGGTAAGGTGGGGCGAGAGAAAGTGTTGAGAAACAATGAGAGGGCTGGGAGTCTCAGTGACTTATGTAAAAATCATTAAATCATACGCTAGGACACGGGTATGAAAAACAAAAGCTGTGTTTGGGATTCATTTATGCCGAGCCCCCACATCTATAAAGGGAACTGAGAAATGAACGTCTCCATTACAGAAATATTGACTCAGTATAAAATAGGATGCGCTGAAACAAGACAACAAATATTTATTCTATATTTTTCTTTGTCCCACATGGTCCACACCACACAGAGCCAAACAGAGCTTTATCTCCGGTGTCAGCTTGGGTGCATTGTGTGCTGTGTTTGCACTGTGTTCTCTCCACCTCTTGTCAGGTGTTTTAAATGGAGAATTTAAGGGCCACTTTATCTTAGATGGGTAATAGCCAATTTAACATCTGGTGACAAGAATTTAATCATCTCTCCTCTTAGGTTACATTGATAATTAAAGGGCGATGTCAACATCTGGGTGTGCTGCTTTGCTACTTGCACACTATTGATTGTGGGGAATGAATGCTGCTTTTATGGGAAACTGACACAATGAGTAAATATCCACATATTATCCTTTAAACTTTTAAAAGCACTGAGGCCAACAGGGGAAGGGCCATTTTAGAAAGCTGCATTAACAAAAGGAAATCTTCCCCTTTATGTGTTGTGTGTGATGTCATATTTTGACCATCAGGTTTCATTTCTGAACACCTCAACAAACAACAAAAAGAAGGAAAACGTCGCACACAAGCAGAGACGCACAACTTGTCTTCATCTCCTACTGGACTTTAGGTGAACCTGAAGGGAGGAAATTGCAACAGTAGCAGCCTGCCTGCAGCATTACACCACAAAAGCTGTGTGTCCGTGTTTGTGCGTTGAAATATCTGCACGTCCTCATCCGTGCACACGAGGGTTTGTGGCAGTGCTGCTCGCACAGACCTCAGGCTCACCTGGAACACACACAGAGAGTCACAATCAGCCTCTCTGGTCCCGCTGCTGAGACAGTGTCAGAGCTCTGTAAATCACAGCGCCCCACCCACGCATAAATCGACTGCAAAAACAACTCACCAACGCCCATTAGGAGGAGAGAGGAAGGTTGGAGCCGCCCCACTTTACAATGACTCGCTATAAAACACAATGAGGGTTCACCTGTACTTGCCAAACCCCCCCCTTCCCCTTTTGACAAGACCCAAACTGTCATTAGCCCGAACAAGGAAGACAAACACGTGTCACTGGAAGCAAACAGTGAGGCAGCGAGTGTGAGTCACTTAAGATGAAAAACGGCATCAAAAGGTTTCAGGGAGACACTCTGGCGTTCATCAGGGTCATATCGGTGTCAGTTCAGGAGTTCAAGAATGTTTTCAGGAAGTCTTTGTGTTGTAGATTTAGTACTAAAGTTCAATTAACCTTGTGACTCAAGAGTTAGGATGGAACAGAGACAAACTTTAATTATAGGATGCAGAAGCAGAGACTGAAATGTACATGCCAGTGAAATATTGCTCCTGTCAGATGAGTCCTTCTTTCGCACGGTCTGGGAACATCGAGTTCAAGTTTATATCGATACGAGTTCAACGTGGATGGGCCACACAGAGAAGGTAGGTGGTCAGAAACATGCAGTTCACTGCTGTATGTCTAATCATCCAACATCTGTTTTTGTTTGTTGATTGTAGGATGGTTTCAATATAGAATCCAGACTTCAAATATCCAGGTTAACTTTCAGTTTAGGTTGAAAAACAAAGCAGATTCTCTCCACACAAGACAGAAGCTACATCTACCTCAGTGCCACAGCAGCAGCAGCAGCAGCAGCCTGGAACCACCCACATACTGTGACCTGCTCAAGAAACGCTCCTCAACACTGAGGACGCACAGCGAGCGACACAAACGGTCCCAAGTCAGTGAGAGATGAAGAGAGTAAAATAAAAAGGTGGAAGAGCGTAAAAAAAAAAGAAAAAAAAAAAGGGGAGGGGAGGGCTCTGTCTGCCAGCCGCAGTGATCTCCTCGTCCCAAGGCGGTCCTGCCACTTTAAGAAATGAAGCAATATCATTAATGGAGGCCTCCAAGGGCTGACATCTTGCTCCAATTCACCAGTCCCCCGTCCATCACACCATTACGGTGGGCCCAGCAGTATTAAAATCCAATCACTCCTCTGGCTAGTTTGATTAAGGAGGGCAACTGCACAAAGAGGGGGCTGTGACCCATTGTTGCCTCTGCCAGGGAGTCCCTAGAGGCTGGAGCAGGTTTTTGGCCCCAGACAGAGCCTGGTCACAAGCTTCACAATGATCTAGTATGACTCCTAAATGTTCAATCTTTTGACATCACTTCTTCTAATTTTCCGTGATAAGGTTTATGTCCTACAATGTTCAGAAAGAAACTTGTGGAATATAACTCACAGCAGGTGAAGCAAGTCTGCAAAGGACGAGGAACGGTTGTCTGCACACAGACATTTTTTAATTTCCAAAATCATTTTTATTGATGCAACTTTTAGACTAACAGGGTCTATTTTAGACCACGCTACATCCATGTGAACTAAAAGCATATTACGCTTTCACAGAATTACTGTGGCACCTATGATTAGGTCATACCACCTTATAGAATGACTATAATTAAAAAATGCATATTACACATTTCTATGAGATATTTAGTGTTACATTATATAAGATGGGTCTTTCAGCCACGGCAGCAGGATGTCTCTGGGGTTAATCTGCCACTTTTGGTTAAGATTGAAATACCTCAAATATCTTCATGACCACTGAATAAGTTCATGACTTTTTGTTCAGATATTTGTGGTTCCCAGAGGATGAACCCTACGCATGCTGGTGAGTCCATGATTTTTCCTTTATCTCCACCAATAAGTTGACATTTTTGGATTTTGATATACAATCTTAACAATTGTTGGATGGATTGCTGTAGATATTGGTACTGATATTTATGGTGCTCTGATGAATTCCAATTACTTTAATGATCCTCTTACTTTAGTTCTACTTCTCTGTGTTGTGTTTTTTATTGTGTCATGTATGTCATGTTTTGTCTGAGCATTTGGTTTGGTACTTTCTGTTCTGTTGCGTGGGGGGTGTTTTCTTTTTGGTTTTTCCTTTCCTTTCCTCTTGCACCACCATGAGATTTACATTGCAGTATTTTGTCGAAATGTCTTGAAACATCCTCATAAATTTCCATGAAATTTGTTTCTAAAAATTGATATTTATCTCAGATGAAACTGAAACCCCTGACTTTTTATACAGAGCCTAAGTGATAATGTGCAGAGTGTACACTCCACAGGAGCCAGATGAAAAAAACAAATTTAGGTGGGAGTTTGACAAAATATTCCAAATTTTTAGTCGAACTATACTGCAAATTTAATCATTTTTTTTCTTTAAACATTTGATTTGCTCAATGTTCTGCCACAGAATTAGTTCAACACAAAACTTAAAACATTCTCAGTGATGTCAGTTGTAGCTTGTGTTCAGTGCTAATTAGGACATGTTAGCAATCCGACCAACTGCGCTTGATAAACGTTGCACCTGCTAATTATCAGCATGTTCATCATTATAAGAGTATTTACAAGTTAGATCAAAGCCCTGCTGTATACTACTTAAGCACAGAGCTGCTAGCATTGAACTCTTTAGGAATGATGACGTTATTTTGTGTCACATGATCTCCAAATTTTAGGGGAAGCTGTCATTTTCTACAGTCAGCTTTTAGTTTATGTAGATGTTTGTGATCTGTTGTTTCTATTTTCATCACAAACTTCTGCCGTCCATCTTGTCATATGTAGAGTCACTTTGCTTATTTTCTGATCTTTATATTTGTTTGATTTTCCTTCTCTAAGAAGGACTGGTGACCACTCTGTGGAGGCCAAAGGGGACCCGAATGAAAAATAAATTAAATTGAAAGCATTTAGGTGCACTGGAGATCATCTTCCTTCTTGATCCACATATCTTAGTTTGGTTTTCAACCAGCTACTCTCTAACTTGATTCTTCAAATATGAGGCTACCACTGTCCCTTCTGAGAGGGTTACATCGGTCAGATTGTGTCTGGGAAAAAAGGCAACATCACAGGTACAGAGCCCGGAGCCTAAACCAAATTAAAACCAGAAGGCCAGGGTGAGCCTCCTCGACCACAGTGACATAAATTACTGGGATTTACAAGATTTTTAAAACACTTTTAACAATACTCCCCTTTTAATGTGCTCTCTGTTTAATAATGCACTTTAGGTTTTAAGAGCATGATAAACAAACCAATAATTCACTTTTTTATCATCTGAGGGTGAAGCCCTTCAGGACCGCGTTCTACAGCAGCGTTCAAAGGGGCCTCGAACAGATGAAATGAAGGGCTGTCGCAAGATGTTTTGGACAACAGTTGAGATGTAACTGGTGATCTCTTTGCCTTCTTGAGGATTAAAGTAGGTTCATCTCCGCAAGAACTGGGCAACATTTAAAAGGGACACTGATACTGAAACGAATAAACAGTAGATTTTGCTGCAGAGGCTGTCGGATCACGTCATGTGGATGGTACTCTGGATGTCCAACATTAAAGGATGTCTCCAAAGTAAGAAAAGAACTTGTTATTTATCTGGTCAAATTTGAAATAGATGGAAGCAATGAAACAGAAAACTGCATTAGCATACTGCTTACCATGAAAGATGAAAACGTTTTCTTGGCTTGTGGCATTAAAGCCAGCGTGCCTCCACTGCTCTGTGCACTCATTTGTGTGTGAGTGAGATCTGGGAAAGCTCACAGTAGCGTTTGGCTGAAGTTTTCAGTGTGTGAAGCTTCGCAGGATAAGTCAATGATTCTCCCGGCTGCCAAGACATATAAAGAGGACTCAGCAAGGCTTTCATAAATCTTGAAACAATGAAATTCAAAGATTAGTAATCTTTCAGCAGGCACAGAATGTTATAGTGTGAAAAAACATGTAACAAATGTCTTCCAAAGGGAACTGAAGCGCTATTGTCGTAACTGTAAGAGCTCAGAGTAAGCGGGGTGGAAGACAACTGACGTCTGTGTTAGAGCGAGGACCTGGAACTGAACACACACACACACACACACACACACACACACCGACCCAAACACTCACAAAGACTGACACGCATGTACGCTGCGTGCACCCAGCCTCACACGCACTAACACACATACTCCAACCACACTACCAGCCGCCACAAATCACTGGGCCATCTCATATAATCCTCCACCAGCCAGTGCCACGGCATTAAACATCCAAACAAATTGTCCTTCGTCAAGTGCTCGCTGCAGGAAAAGACATAAAGCAAAAGCAGATAGCGAGGCAGGGCCACGGGGTTGGATGTGGAGCAGTGGCAGCCTCTCTGTAGCTCCGAGGAACAGCAACAATAATGTCTTGGCTGCTCTCTGACTGTCAGCCTGCATTAAACTGCTCCTCGTGAGTTTTTGTGAAAGAGATTTTAGGGATAGCAGAGGCACTGAGGAGCCACTCGATAAGACAGATGGGCATCTTCAGGTTTCTCCTGCATGTGTTCCTCTCCCCTCGACTTCTTTTTAACTTTAGCATTTTGCAGTTGAATGACGTAAACTCGAGTTGTTTACGGTTAGAGGAGGAGAATTTTACAAACAACTCATTCTGAGAGAGCATAAATGATAAAGCAAACTTCTTGCAAGTAAGTAAAGCGCTCAGGATTGTTACTTTTGCAGATTTTAAGCCGCCCTAGTGACACAGTTCTGGGAATGGGAATGTTGGTCTGCTTGTTGGTCTCATTTGTGAAATATTTCTGTAATCTGGTAATCATAAATTGCCACGAAATTTGGTAGGGATACCCAAACCACTTTGGTTTCCACTGATCATTTTCATTTAGCATCATGATCAAATTAATATTATAGTTGGTCAAATATTCTAGCATCTCTCATACATTGACAAACGATCAGTAATGAATATACAAATGTAAATAATGTTTTGTAACAGCATAATTTATCCACTGTTAATTAGAAATGTCAGAAAATCCCCAGTAGTAATTTATTTCCATTGCCAACATGGTTCTTAACTATGGATATAAACAACATAAAACAAGACAACAAGGATTACTGAACTGTCCTTGATTGAACTGCTTTCTTGTAATGACAATAACAATTTTGAAATGGCGTAAATGGGTGTGTGGAATTCGTACGATATGAAAAATAACAGAATGTGCAAATAAAGATTTTGTTGACAGACAGGCTAATAAAATGCCCTGATTTCTGTTTTAAACAACTCATAAAGGAACAATTAATTTCTGCTTATTTGATGAATTCCAAATCACCCAGTTGGAAACTTCAGTGTTTCACTGGACAACAATAACATGGAGGTCATTCAAATTCAATAAAGTAACATATCAAAGGAAGAAGGTGACACACGATTAAACTAAACAACGTCTGTTCTCTGTGTAGACCCTGAACATCCTTTAGTCTGAGATCTGAGATTGAGATTTGCTCTAATAGAAGCTGGAAGTGAGCGTGGTCAGGTTTCTGATAAGAGTGAGGGCACAGCTGTATCTGGGAGATCTGAGAGATGCCGATGGCTCTTGTGAAAAGGAAGCTAAACTTAAGCTGCTGTAGAGACTTATCTTTACAGTTTCCTATACCACCTACTGACAGGTCCCGAGACTGTGTAAATTCCTCTGCCCCCTGAAGTGACTCCTACCAGACAATGAGACGACACTCTGTGTACCGATGTGTACTATAACGCAGAGAACAGAGGAGATTTTACAAGGTATGTGGGAGACAAAGACAAACACTAGTTACGTGTGTTGCACATTGTGTTTGAAAATGGACAATCCTTGAAGTAAACCAATGGAGCGTGCTTTATGCCCTCGCTGTATGAACTGGCCCTGAGATTCTGCACAAAATTTCTACAGGACACATCAGTGTATCATTTAAATTTTTTTTTTTGCATTTTTCAGCAGCTTTGCATTGATATGCATGCTCAGTAACAAGTTCCCAACTAACCAGTGTTTTACAGTTTATGTACAAATTAATGCTTGACAAAATTCTCAGAGGATGATTCAATATGTGAGGAACACCAGGGGTGGAAACAGGGCTCAGTGTTATTGTAGAGATGACGGTGTATAAGTCACTCCTGAGATGGCTTTTGTACTGTTCGGAAGAGTTATTTACATCCGAAGAGCAGGGGGCATTTATCATCCGGGGATAGTGGTTCCCCTTCAAAGTTCTCCTTTTTATGACGTGCATTATTTCTCGTGCACACACATAAACAAAGCCAGGGCTGCCGGCACTGAATCAGCAGACTGTGTCACCGTGTGGCCCCCGGGTCAGGCCAGCTTTCTTGTGCCGCCAGTGCTTACATTAGCATGTGAAAGGCTAAAGCTGTTCCGAATATTCCCTCTAAACATTTATCCTGCCTGAACCCTGCATGGAAAAATTCCAGGGAGCGGGAATGGATCTAGGATGCAACTGCTAATAACATTTTGTCAAGACAAACCAACTAACAAGGTGATAAATTCTCACAAACTTCAAATTAAAAAACAACACCACGAACAACAACAAAAAACCTGACATTTGAGTTTAATTGAATTGAGGAGTTTATATGTTTGGGATTTAAGGGTTTATAACTTGGATTTGATTTTCACTTTCAAGTGGGTTTAAAACATAGTCCACACGCCATTGGCTGAGACCTCCTTCATCAGCAAAGTGGAGCCTGTCCATAATATGGCAGGCAGGCAGGCACCAGCAGTCTGTGTTTACACTGGAAGTGCCTGGAAATGAATTTCCCCACACTAGCCTCATTTGTCTTATCAATCTGTAAATGTGCTGCCTTGCTGATGGAGGAGCACATTTAAAACATTCACAAAAAAAAAAAAAAAGAAGTGCTCCTCATGTGCTCGGCATCGCCCTCCTTTCTTCTTTATGCACAGTAGTAACCGTCAGCAGCGAAGAAAACACCATCCAGCGACTTGGAAGTTTAGCTGCTGCACTGCTGCACATTTTTTAAATTAGCAGAGTGCGTCTGCTGGGGGTGGACCTCGGTGGAACATATAAATATTCAAAAGGTACATGTCGTATTCCCAGTCTGCTCATTCTGTTAACTTTTCCACACTGCGAGCTGAATCATCTGTCATTCACCCTAATTTAATCATCAGCCACTCTCATTCAATTATCCAATATAATATGCAAATGAGATGAACAATGGCCAGCTCATGCTAATTATGTACATCAGAATAATTAAATTGGGGAGAAGTGGTGGAGGGGAACTGAACTATCATAAAATGGGGAGCAGATTCTTTAATTAAGGCTGCAAAAATTTTATTAGAATCTGTAATCTGCCCGTAAATTGTTGAATGGTAGCCATGCACAGGGGGGACATTACTCTTATTGGAAAGCGCTCCCTGAAGACTTGCTCAGGGGAGCACAGAGGGATGTGGCTCATATCAAGGGCAAAACCATCCTAAAACAGAATTCCCATTTATTATAGCAATGTGAACACGGACAACCTTCCTCAAAAGACTGCGAACTGTAAAACTGTTTGTATACTAAAGGAAACGACTGCGAGAAGCCAGCGGCCACAGTTTCTGTTCCGTGTAACTGCTGTTAGAACGAGAAAATAAAGTAAATTAAATATCAATATAACATATTGAGCAAACAGTCAAATGTCTTTTCCTAGGTTGTTCCCCAACCGTAATGAATAATCTGAGCTCTATTTAAACTAGATTTTCACTCAGCAGTAAGCAGAACTAAATGATGTAAATTGTGTGTGCCGTGCCAAGGCAGCAGAGCATGCCTGGCAGCCAGTTAGACACAGAGAAACATCAACCCTAATCCTCTCCTCTGCTACTGCATGCATGCAGGCACCGCTGCCTCCCTACAACAGACCAGCCATGTCCAGCAGCACAACACAAAACAGTCTGCCATGGGACAGACAATGGCTCACTCTGAGGACCAGCAGACAGCGAGCAGCAGGACCCTGGACGAGGTGCTGAAGCCACTGAAATATTTACAGAGGCGTGTTTTGTTGCTTTTGTGCTGAGTGATTGAAGGGTGCTGTTCAAGACAGTCTATCTGGCCTCGCTGGTGAAAGGAAGTCACTGGAAAAGTAAAGGAAAAGACAACAAAAATAAATCACTTTACGTCTTCAAAAATAACAATACATTGTATGGATCTATCTGTGTTTACAGAGGTGGAGTTGTCTTAGAGGGAAGAAATGTGCAGGGTGTTTGAAGTTTCAAGAAGTTTGAAGAAGTTTGAATCCTACATAATCCATCACCCTCCGCACAGACAGACAACAACACCTCCGTAGCGCCGCGGTGTATCCTGTCCAGGCCAGACAGTATTTGTTAAACATGTCAGGGTGACAGAACAGCAGTAGGTCAGGAGCACAGTAGATTAAAGAGGGAGTGAGTTTGAGTGAGGATGTAGAGACATGTAAACTGACAAGTGACACAATACACAGCAGCGATAGCCTGTCTCCTACTATCTCTTCCTTTTCCAATATATCCACAGTTAATGTGTACACAGTGGAAGGCCACTGTTTACACGGCACATCCTCTTTGCAGGGCATTAATCTGTACCTAAAACTTACTTATATACAACATAAACATATTCTTAATCAATCAGTTCATTTGATTTTTTCCCCCACCGTTTTGGGATTATCCAATACCACCTGCTATGTTAACTTTGTTCCGGCTTGCACAAAGTGTTCTTCTTGTGGTTTTGTGTGTCAATGGTTTACAAAAACAGAAAAATTTATAAGGAAGCTTATGCGGATGTCACTGCCTGACTGTCTCTGAAGTCTGACGGTTCATTTCTAAAATTAAAATGTAGTTTTCATTCATTCTAAGGTGCTGTAACTTGCAAATTGAAACTCATCATGTTTGAACAGGTGGGAGCGTATAAGCTAAAAGGACAAAGCAGTAATAAGCAAAAAAAACACTGTAATGTTTGTGCAGTGCAGACTAATACAGTCTAAATATATCCAGCTTCCTCTTTTTTTAACTGACAGACTATTAAACTGTTTTTAGAGTAATTCAGTGTAAGTATGAACCAATCTCTCTCAGCTAATGTTGTAAAGCGAACTAACGACATTGAATGAACCATTGTCCTTGACCAAGTAAATTTTTATGCTTCCTCATTTATTCACACAACCTTGTGGAGATGATCATTTACCTCCGCTGTCCTTTCGTCGATGCAATTTGTAACCCAGTAACGTGTTAAAGAAGCTAAAGGACCTTAAAAAGAAATAGTCTAGCTTCATTTTTTACTCTCAGAAAATACCTCTCTGCTGACTATTCTTACTACATCTGGCTGCACACACGTCATAAATGTTCTTATCCAGACAACACAACATTTAGTCATCTTTCACCAGTCAGTCGAATTTTATCTGTAACTCGATTTATTGTTAAACCAACTGTACTAAAGTGTTTACCTTTCTCATCATGATGAGTTCTGTGGTCAGCATTAGTTTAAGGAGTTGTGTATATTGTAGACAGAACAGCAGTCTGACTTATGTTTTGAATTTAACCTGAATCATGGACTGCACCTATGTGTCACCTTTCACTTCCTCTGAGCTTCTCCCCCAAAGAGTCTGTTTTAGAACAAAAGTTAGTAATATCTTGGAAATGACAGCAGATTACATCATACAAAACCATCGTAAATACTGTGATATATGAGCTACTTCTCAGCTCTTCTTCCTCCTGTTTGTTTGTTTCGAGTTTAAAACCCGCCTTACTTATCCAAACAGTTTGAAGATTATCTTCAAAAGGGAAACTTTTTATGGGAGCACCTTCTAAGGCACCTAAAGCAAATAACAGACAAATTCTTCTCACATGACTTGGATTCATGTTTGAAAAACAGCAGGTTTGCTGAGTTTGGCTGATGCACTGACAACATTGTGTCTTGGCCCAGTCTTATCTGTCCTCATGATAGATGTGCAGGGGCCAAAGGTCACACTCGTTCATTCTCGCGGAGGAAACGTCTGGCCCTAATGACAGTTCAGAGGTGCAATGACAATACTTGTCCCGATTACTGGTGCGGCAGTCTGGACTTGTGGCAAACAATCCCCAACCCATTCTGTATATTGGGAAAAAAAAAAAAAAGCTTGTAACACAGTGAGATTTGCTGCAGATGCAAAGTACTTTGGATCCACTTCTGTTGTTTTAAATGTGTTTGACATGACTGACTTAACTTCAAAACCCCATAAAGCTGCTGATTTAAGGGATTTTCTGAAAAAGCCAGAAGGTTGGTTTACTTATCTTAAAGTCTGATTTTAATTTTAAAAAAAAGAAAGGAAAACTTTTGTTTTCTTGCTTATTTGTTTTATACCCAAACACTCAGAGTAAAATTTCAAGGACTTGCTTTACATGTGTTCTAAAAAAATAAAACTGCAGCAGTTTTGTAAACAAAGAGTGGTTCTTTACAACTTCAGGACTGTAACTTACGCCTTTTGTAAGTACGTTACTTTCACAAATCTTGAGTGACATATGTGACCTCTACAGGGTGCACAAATGACTGTCAGCTGCCAATAGGACGATGTTAAATGTTGAGGACTAGCTGTCAAAGTCCACATCCTGAAAAGAAATCCTTGTTTCCAGATGAATGGAAGGAAAGGAACATGCTGCAAAAGTGATGATTTGATTTAACCCAATTATGTCTAATAGGGTAATTATGTAATCCGCCTTCAAGTTCAACCTAATAAATGTTAAACTTGTTCACAGCAGGCACACAAACAAACACAAACCTCTCTGATGTCTCAGAGTACTGCAACTTAAACTCCTCTCAGGATTGATAATGAGTCAGCAAACATTTTCATTGCAAATTTGCACCACTTTCCGCCGTAAATTAGAGAGCCGCACTTCCTCCTATAAATACCATGAGCAGGTATCTCTTACTCAGTGGCATGCTTAGCACAGGATGGAGACCTGTATGCCAATACCTCCACAGTGTAAAGGCCTGATTGTGTGCGGGGTTGCCTGGTCACACTTAATGCTGCACTGAGACATCTGAGCATGGAGCACGTCTATTGTACATCAGCCAACGCTGATCCATGGCACTCCTGTCCCCTGAAAACCAAAGGAAGAAAGAGGAAAAGGAAAGGAAGGCTCATTTCCACCTCCTCCTTCTAAAATCAATGCATTGCTTGGACACCGGAGGGTCAGGGCTGTCAAATGGCACTAAAGAGACACCATTAGGTCTCCTAGAGGCCACAGGGTACTTCTTGATGGACTCTTCTGAGACAGTGCTAAAGACAAGTGTGCCTCTGTGCAAAAGGTAACATTTTAAGGACCGATATACACCAGGGCAGGAAGACTAAATCTTCAGTAAATGTACAATGAAGCCTCTCCTCTCCTCTCCTCTCCTCTCCTCTCCTCTCCTCTGCCATCCCTTCATGAGTGAACACAGCTAAAAAAAAAATTCCCAGACGTAAAACTCATATTATCCACGACTATAGGTTACATTTACTGGCTACTGTGCAAACTGCGGTTATGGTGGGACTGCGGAATGAATGAGGGAACAAGCGGCAGGTTTCTCACACATATTCAGTGACAGGCGCGTAGCCGATCAAACAGCTGGCTGTCATTAGAGTGCAGCAGCTGGGGTTGACATGGGGCCTGGCAGCAGCAAACACTGAGAGCTGACACTGACTGGAATCGGTCACGTAGATGTGAGACATGTCAACTCGCCGGAGCAGTTTCTGTAGGATTGTTGGAATAACTTTCAGTGCAGGAGGTAAACAGTGACATGTACCACGATTGCTTATTAGCAGGATGCAGTGATTGACTCTAATGAATAGCTTCTGAGAGAACGTCCTTGTTTGATTTCAGTGGTAATATTTCTGTAATTGTCTTTCTGTAACAGTAAATGATGTATTTCTATTGCAGCATATGTTTTAATAAATAAAACAAATATTCTGTGTTCAAATAAACAGAGAATTAGTTCTTTAGAAATGTTTTCATTTACTTTTTCAGAATGAAGTAAAATTGTTGCCTTCAAATATCAAAAATATCCAGTGTCAGCATGTACGTACAATTTTATAGTTAGACTTCACTTTTTACATTTTTGCACAGCACAGCAGTATCTCATCGTGAAAGAATACTTAAAAACTTAAATTTTAAAAGTGCACATATTAACTTTACATGACATTTACAAAATTGCACTAAAGCTTTTAAAGCTGTTTCATGTGCGTGTTATATACAGCTGGAAAAACACCTTTGCACCTTGACTTTCTGGTGTTCCTTTTCTTTTGTCCATTTGAAGGTGGTGACAGAATAAATAGACACAGGTTTCAGAGCAAAAAGCTGTCATAACCAGAGCAAATCTGAAGAATAAATCAAGGAAACAATCCAGTTTGTCATAAATTATAATAATCATAAATTATTTTGTGGCATCACAAAATACATACAGCAAACATTTATTCTTGAATTTGAGCCTCTAAAGTTGCCACTTCAGGAGCTCAATATTATACATGGACAAACAGAAACAGTGGACGCTGATATAATTTAGAAGCCAGAGAGGACTTCTGTTTTTCCTCTGACATCACTAAATAATTGTCCCAATGTTATACAAACCCCCCAAAATACCCATTTACAAGAAACTCTTTTCTCATAACCATGAAAGTGTAACGCTATATTAAAAAATGATTTAAAAAAGTATAAAACAACATAAACATGTTCTCTGCGGCGCTCTGTTTGACTTAAAGTATCACATTTGGTGAAGAGCAAAAACTTTTCCTGTAATTTTCCTAGTTACAATTACTAATTTAACCAAACTGGGAAAATCTGTTAAATAACAGGATACTGTTAAAAAAAAACAAAAACAAAAAAACAAAAACAAAAAAAACAACAACATACATACAGTTTGAAGTGACAATTAAGGAATTCTGCTTCACAAGAAGCAGCAGCAGCCGCAGCAGCTAAGCTTAGCTAGTAGCTAATGTAGCCAGCCTCAACAAGCTAGCTAAAAGCTTCACAAAGCTACAGATACATTCCCCACCGCTGCCCTCTCAGTTGCAATAGTCAGATTATCCATCACTGCGATCACAGTACATGCTCCGGTCACCGTTTTCCTGCATGTGTCCTTCTTTTCAGAGTTGTATTTGTTTACAGAGAAATGAAAGTCATGACAAACATGTAGCCCAAACACAGTTAAAGCACTTATATTTTACCATAAATAAACAATAGTAGCTATGAGCGACATCGTTGGGATCACTTTTAGAACGATCTCAGAACAGCTTCTCTCTGCCTGGACATATTTCTTGTCTTTTCTATTTGAATGAATACGGAGTTTATAGCAGTGCCGATGTGTACAGAATGTTAACATTGTGTGGGCGCACACATCTATATAGTGATCTCTGTAGTTATGAGTGTGGACGGGCCAGAACAGTAAAACTGGTTAATGCCTGACTGTCGGAAGAAAAGAACGACAAAAAAATCACAGTATATGCGCTTACTGATAGGGAAAAAACTGTGTCCCAGACACGAAACATATTTCCAGTTGAAATGTATTGGTTTGAATTTCGTGCTGGGGAACATGAAAAAGTCTAGCAAATCGTGCTCCAGGACACAAAACAATAGATTTCGTGACTATTTCATGAATTGCCGTGAGACTGGGTTGCCTGTGGTCTGATGAAACTAAAATTGAACTCTTTGGTCATAATGACCATCGTTACATTTGGAGGAAAAAGGAGGAAACTTGCAAGTTTGAGAACACCATCCCAAGTGTGATGTACGAGGGTGACAGCATCATGTTGTGGGGGTGTTTTGCTACAGGAGGGACTGTTGCACTTCACAAAACAGATGGCATCATGAGGAAAGAACATTATGTGGAAACATTGAAGCAACATCTCAAGACATCAGCCAGGAAGTTAAAGCTTGGGCAAAAATTTGTCTTCCAAATGGACAATGACCCTAATTATACTGCCAAATTAGTTACAAAGTGGCTTCAGGACAACAAAGTCAATGTTTTGGAGTGGCCATCACCAAGCCCTGATCTCAATCCTGTAGAAAATTTGTGGGTAGAGCTGAGAAGGAGTGGGGAGCAAGGCAGCCAACAAACCTGACTCAGTTACAGCAGTTCTGTCAGGAGGAATGGGCCAGAATCCCAGCAAACTATTGTGAAAAGCTTGTGGAAGGAAACCCAAAATATTTGACCCAAGTCATACAGTTTAAAGTCAATGCTACCAAATACAAAGGAAATGTATGTAAACTCCTGAAACTGAAGAAATGAATATAAAAATTCTCTCTCTCATTATTCTGGCGTTTAGGAAATAGAAATAAATTTGGTAATCCTACCTGACCTAAAGCAGGAAAGGCTTGATCTGATTTAATGTCAGACAGTGAGAAAAAAAAAAAAGGTCATATATCTTTTTTGTAAACTTCTGGTTTCAACTATTGCATTAACATGACACTTACTTTACTGGGAAAAAAATCATTAAAACTCAATCTAATGAGGCAGAAGTCACATTTGTTTTAATATGTATCCAGAAAAACTATTTGTTAGAACTATTCCTATCAAAGAAAGCAAAAATGTCATGGATTAGCACTTTCAGATTTTAATTGTTGAGTGGATTGTCTTTCTGTCAATGTTCTTTGTAGAAACACTCATATCTGAAAACCACAGTTTATTTTGCAGGAAAAAGCCACACCATCTTCCATTTGTCTCCAGCACTGCTCACAATGATTGTCCAGATTAAAGCTTCTTGACCAACATTAGTGCCTGAACGAAAAAGCAGCAGGTTGCACCTTTAACTGCACCAATGAAAAAAACATTCATCGAATGACGGAGAGCATTTGACGGGAGGCTGAGGAGAGTGACAAAGGAGAACTTGATAGTGCAAGAGGAAGTGGAGGGAGCTCTGTCCAGAAACTGATGGGGTTTGAAGTAATGCCAGCGAGCTGTAGTGGAAAGAGACAGGCCAGATCCTGGAAAAGCGAATAGCCTTGGGAAAGATTTGTTAAGGTTAAGCTTAGATGATCTTGCTTATGTATATTTATATATTTTAACTTAGTTTTTTTTCGTGTACATTAGTGATGCAGGCGATACACAACCCCAAAGAACAGAGGACCTCAGAGCATAACAAGACCTTCTGTAAAGAACATAATCTAGCCACAAAAGTGGAGCTGAAATCCAATATTCCAAGCTTTAGAGAAGAGTCCACCATGACAATGCGTTATTGTGATATCATAAATTTGTCTGGCAGTGACAGGTCCAGAGAACATTCCCTCTCCACCCACTGCAGTACAAATCACTGGTAATTGGCCTATTACTCTGTCGCCAGGTCTGCTTCAGTAGTCAAGCTCTGTGAGCCCCGTGAGGAGCCGATGGAGGGATCCGTCTCACCTTGTCTGAGTGGCTCAGGTATGTCTGCCCCTGAGGGACTGCAGTCCACTTCTTTTGAAGGGATACCCAGCAGAGAGAGCTGTCCATCACCGGACCTCCCAGTGTGTCAAAATTCTTCCAGTCAGCTCTGCAGGCCGGGCAGCATTCGAACGCGGCCTCTAAGAGCATTTAGAATAGCCTTTCTTGAGCTTTCCCTTTCTCCGAGACAATCCCATTCTCTCCCGTCTTTGTTAGAGCTGTCACTCATTGCAGACTTTACATATACCAGTAATTACAATTTCAACTTGCTCACAACCTTCCCACTTGGTGTGTCACATGTCACTGGGACTTAAGCTTGTTGTTATTACATTCTTCCCTTAAATGGCTTCACTAAAGCACCTATTGTCAGTTTGTCAGTCGCTGGACTAAACAGTCCACGACGCGTTTACCTGCAGGTACACTGGACCTTAACTACAACAGGTACAAAAGTTCTTTGCTACTTACGTACACCGTAGACATACAGACACCACAGGGATGTTCAAAGATGTTGGTTATTTAAAATACACAACGTCATGATGCTAAATATGATTCATTTTCTGTGATGTGTCATTTGGTTCAGTACAAATTTTCTATAAAAGTATAAAGAAATTCTAGTTGTAGTGTGATATTTGTTATCATTATAAAGAAAAATGAAAAATGATGTTTGTGCTGCCATAAGAGGGCCTTGATTTGTGTTTGTGTTTTTTGCATCATAAATCGATGTGTGTTTTATCCTCATAAACCTTTAGTTTTGTCTTCCTCTTGTCTGTGAGCAGATCAATGTATTATCATCGACAGGAGAAAAAAAAGAAAGAGTTAAATTTGAATACCCGGAAAGTTGTTGACATTATCTGAATGAAAACAAAAATGTTTACGGGCAGGAAGTTGAGAAGAAAAATGTGTCCAGCGCCGTCTTCCATGACTCATGTTCTGACTGAGCAGCGGGTCACATCCGCTCTGAACACAGCCTCGTAGAGTTGCTGCATTTTGTTTATTGTGCACCAGAGCAAAACTGAAAATTCTCCTTTCCTTAGCCGTTGGAATAATGGATGCCCAACCTTTGCACAGTCCATTAACTCGAGCATAATTTGATCTCTGAATAAATTTTAATTAACAAAATTTCCCTCCGAGCAGACAGTCACTTAATTGTAGCATTTTAAGAGGGACAATAGCTATTTCTTTGTGTTACCTAATCGTATCTTAGTGACTGGCCATGATCATTTACGCCACGGGGCACCAGCAGAAGTCCCTGCCCCTGCCAACGCTCGCTGAAAAGTGGGCTCAATTAAAAGCCCTTCATAAATATTAAACACTATCTATCAGCAAGTTATTCATATAAATGATGTATCCACTTGTAAGCACAGACTATCAACATCTAAATGTCCTCTGTAAATACAGCTCAGTCATGGAATCCTTGCTCTGCTCTAATTCCAGAGCCGGCCAGTTTTAAATGGGCATGAGGCCAGCGCAGCACTTCGCCATGCTAGCTAACAGAGGGGAGGTATAATGTTTGGCTCATGTTCGTATGGTAAGTGATCAGTTTCGTCAAAGCAGGGAGAACCCTGCACAGGGCTGATTCATCTGTCACCACAGTGAAGGAGGCCTGCTGAAAGACACAGAATGCTTGGAGGGGAAAATAAAACTGGGGAATTTATTCATAGTTACACAGAGGTGTTTGATATTTCACAACGGAAACTAGAAAAGTTTCATGTGCCAGTTGTGATGCAACGTACCCATAAATATATATTACCAAACACATAGCATAGCGTAATCCTTCCTCCATCTGACAGAAAGTCATATTACAAAATTATAAGGCAATGTTAGGGCACTTATTATATTACATATGCAACAAGTCAGCATTTGTTTACAAAAGCCAAGAAACAGCTATATTCAAAATCAAAATTCAAGTCAGCTAAAAAATTCTATTAATGTTATAATCCATACATTTTAATGAAATGGAACTTTGAAGCATTTTGTACCTTCTCAGAGATGATTAGTCTCAGAGAGAATCCCACAGCATTGTGCCATGAATAATAGCACATGTCTCTATATTATTAATCAGCTCAGGGCTAAAGTTGGTCACCAGAAGTCACGGTGACAGATGCTTTCTGGTCGGGTGCCAAACGCAGGCAAGTGAGAAGTCTCGGAAGTGTTTGCAGCAGGGTGTAAAGGAGCCCTGCAGGTCATGTTAGCCCTGTTCAGATAACCACGGCTAAATACTGGGGCTAACTAGGGAGGCTTTACAGTGAGAAGCCTCCCATCCCAGAATTAACCCTTGAGTGTCTCAGCAGGACAACATTGCAGTGTGTGCTCCAAGAGCGTCTGTTTTATAGAAAGAGTGTGAAGGTATGACACAAGCACAGACACATGGGGGAATAAATAGAAAGAGAATGAAGCATTATAAGTGAATTTGGGAAAGAGAGAAAAGGGTAACACAGAGCAAAGCATGTAGAATAGGATTGATTTTGCAAATTGCCTCTAAATGTCTCCAAGTAGTTTCATAAAATAAGGTCACGCATAGTTTTTAAATATTTAAACTGTGTTGTGCATTTACTCTAAACATGCATAGCTGCTAAAATGGTTAGAATTTTTCGTGCAGTTTTGGTTCATACTATCGTCTCACAACAGGAAATAATAAAGCAAGATGTAAAGTTGTATTGCAACACCTTTGATGACACCTTGAAGAACCCAAAGAGAAGAAACAGAAGCTATAAATAATATGGTCTGCAGACTGACTGACACCTGTCAGAGCACACCTTCATCATTTTCTGTTAGTACAAGATGATACAGTACAATGAGTTTTTTGTTTACTAAATGCCAAAATAGGGCTATGTCAGCATCACTATACAATGTATATTTTATAGTTTTATGGCATTTGGATTCACTTGTTACAATCGACTTGCTGTGAAATTCTTGAGTCGACGGCCGCACAGACCAGAAGTGAAACTGTTGATTTGGGTTTTTCCTAATGTGAACCATATGTGTTGCATGCTTGTGAATGATTCCGACAAGTCTACATTGTTTAGTCTGCATGGTTCCGTTTACATGAAAATGTGACAAATTCAACATCAGCGCTGCCTTTCGATCAAGAGATAGGCTTTAGAAATAACACATTATTGCAACGTGCAACAAATTGAGTTATCATAGAAAACAGAGAATTACCATTGACATCTGTTCTTTCAAAGAGGTATGCAGGTGAAAGCTGCTCTTTTCAGGTACTAATGTTATGCCATTTCCACCTAGAGAAGGCACAAGCCAACTTATGATATTGTTAGAACTTTCGTGCATCTAGATCTGAATTAAATTCTCAGTGTGATCTGGTAGATTTTTTTTCTGGAGCTTTACAAAGCAATTCATGAAATCAAGACGTATCTAGACAAACTGTGGTGCCTCCATCACCATACCTCTGGGTAGGTTTCATCTGGTCCTCTGAATGCTGTGCTAATTTCAGAGACCCTGTATTCAATTATTCATGCCAACTACATAACTTTTCAATTAACTAATTGCCAGGCTCTGGAGATTTCTGCAAACACGGTGCCCCTGGCAGGTCACCAGCAGCCATGGAGGGGACTTGTTCACCTGCATTCTTAATACACAGTGACTTGTAGAGAAAAATAATTGAATAAATATTTAAGAGAACAAAATGAGCTTTTAAAGTTGTACATCCACGGACTGAAGTTAAACGACACTTTGATCATTAACACGTTTTCAGCTTTCAGGAAATTTTTTTTTGTTATTGAAGAATCACTTGCTGTATAATTTCTGTGTTAATTTATCATAAATACAAAGAACACATGAGAGTCTTTAAAGTGCAAATAAGCGGTTAGAATGACTGTCAATCAAAGGCTACATCTGCACTAATACTGTCTCCATCCAGATGAGCATTTTAGCACTGTTTGTGCATGTTGATATGTCTTAAATGTATGTGACGTGAGTATTCACCTACTCTGTTTAAACATGAAGGATCAGATTATTTGTTTCCTTGTAGAAAATACTGCAGAGATCAAAAAGCAATGGCAAAAAAATAAGACAATGCAAATTTCCCGAACTGCATAACAGTTTTTCGTGGAGACAACAAGGTCAGTATCGCCTGCAGCCTAATTTGTCATCTGCGAATTGACCACTGCTAGTCAGTGTTGGCCTATATGCCTTTGCCTTCTTCAAGAAAAATGAAACATTATAGGAGAATCAGTGAACGACATGTAATGACTGATCAGGAATCTAGCAAGGGTGCCATGATTTCAAAAAGTCTCAATTTCTCACTGTTCAGATTAAAACACAACTATAATGGAATCCGCAGGGTTTTCAAAAGTCCTAGTTTTAGTGACTCTACGATGCTGGGTGTTGTGGATGCTAGGCCTCAGTGTGGCAAAACTTAAGCATTATGAGCAAAATGAGAATGTATGAGTGTAAATAAAGCCTAAGTGATGCCAATGAAAAGGAAACTCCTGCCTCCAACCTCCTTTACTTACACATCACCCTGCTCGTCTTTAAGGTATGAAGAGCGTTGGAAAACTCAATTATAAATAACAATATCCCAGGAATGTTTAAAAAAATCGTAATATGTTATCTATATGTTTAAAATGCTGGTAATGTAGGCTTTGGAGTTCCTGTAACAAAACTGTGATCGTAAAATTGGTATTTAAAGGTGTAAAACAAACGCTAGCAGACTGAGATGGAGCTGTGACGGGTGAGGAAGTGGCAGACAGCTGTAAGGAACCTGTTTCACTCACTTGCCAGATTCTGCCATGTCACTGACAATCTAATCTCTCTGACCTGATGACCTGTCTGCAGAGATAAGAAGCAGGGACAAAAGGGAGTTCCCGTGACCAGCGCGTATACTCCAATGCATGCTGATGCGCTGCATTGCTGGAGTCTCGTGTTGAGTATAGAAAGACATTTATCTCAATCTGCGATGACCTGTAACACTAGCAGGCTAAATAAAACATTTTTATCTTTTTTAAATAGCATCAATGCCACAGATACAGTAGTGATGCACCAGAAATTTTAAGCGACTCTAAAATGCCTTAAATTGTCAAAAAAAAGTCAGGATGAGTTTTCAAAGGTATGATTAATGTGTTTTTGTGACACATACAAGGCTGGTAGCCTTGAAAACTATTAGAAGAACTGCAGAAACTCTTTTCATCTGTTTTTCTGTAAGCATTCGAGGCTCCAACATCAGCACAAACCTCACTCAAAACAAAACGTGTGCAACATTTCAACCAGAAATGGAATTCCATGGGAGAGGCTCAGATTTTGGGATATTTTAAAGCAAGTCACTGTTTATTCCTTGTCATAAACATCTCAACATCCATGATAACTTTCTCCATCTGGTCCTCATTCTCAGACCAATCCTCACTGGAATAACAGTAGACATTATAAACCGCATAACGTATCAACCTAAAGAAGCTATGCATGGACTTGTGGTCGCTCCAGATCGAGCAGATTTGAATATGGTTAAAGTACGGCTGCTTCCTCCTTCAGGCAGGTAAACAATGTAATAGGAAACTGTCACAACTGATTTGAGGGGCACACGGCCAATGGCAGGAGACGATATGACATGTCTCCTCAGATCACAGCCTACAGATGGCAATCTGCTCAGTTGGAGGGTGTGTAAAGAGTAGCAGAGCATGAGAGGAGATGGAGAACTGGAGAATACAGCCAGGAGGACAAAAAAAAAAAAAAAGGGAGGGATGATGGTAAAAGTGGAGAACAGGGCCGAGAGGAGAAAGAGCAGGAGGAGGTGGAGGAAACAGAAAGAGGAGGTGACAGGGTGAGCGCTGGACAGTGATAATACTGGCTCCTTTCAGCCAGTGCACAGGGGTAAGGTGAGACTCCCTCCAAACTGTGCTTTCTGGGCAGTGGCCCAAGCCCGGGGCTGCCTGATTGATTTGCCCAGTAAAAGGCCCACTTGTGCAGTTGTGCCAGAGCTGATTTCTCCCTACCAGCCCAATACAGCTCCCACCGCGGAGAAACCACATTAACCAACATGTAGAAACCCCCGCTGAGAGCAAATGAGGGTGACAGCACTTTCCTGAAACAGGTAATGTATGTATTTAAGCTTTAGAAATAGTTTTAACTTTATAAAATATAGAATGTAGACAACACAGATGTCCTTGTTTTTTGTTTTTTTACTGAATGTACTGGATCTGTTTTATCATTGAACATGTGTGGTGACAATAAACAACCAAATCAAGGGTAGCGAGATCTATTCACTTGCCTTGGTGCGACAATGTATGGATTAAAATATTTGATTTCAAAAACAAATCAGCCTCTAGTAAGTGATATTGTACAGTACACTGCAGACAGCAGTAGAGTAGACTATAGGAAGGTTATATGTTTCTGTGATGTGTGACAAGGCAGGGATTTTTTTTCCTTCTGACATAAAACACTGCAACACAAATGCATTTCACATTTCAGTGTAGCTGTTTGAGGTTGTGCTTGGAGACGTATTTGAACACAGAAATGAGAGATGTAAGAGTTTCTTGCTCACGACTGGATTCACTCTTTCCCTTTCAAACATTTGTACCACTTAAAACAAAAATCTAAAGAGTAATATTGAGGCCAACTGAAAACATCTACTGTCACCTTTATGCAAAACATTGAGCATGTTTCCCTTTGCCTGGGGACTTATCCATTTATTAGCTTGTAGGGCTTCAGCTTCTCTGTGCGGAGAAGTGCCGTGCTCATCCCTGTGTGAATCAAACCTTCTCTGATTAGCCATTCAGAGTGGATGGGATAAGGCAGGCCCCAGGTGGCCCCCTCTGTTAAATGGCAGATTAAAGAGTGCACAACTAATTTCTTTAGCCTAATCTTATTAAAGGAAAAAACAGCTGTCAACTGTCACCATGTGAATACAAACGGTCTGCAACAAGAGCAGAAGTGCGTCTGTGCCTCGTTGGTGGGATGCACGGTGACAATGGAGGCACACACTGCTTTATAGTCACCGCCTGCAAATGTCAATATTACAAACGGCGTTTATTCGTATGAAAACTACAGAGGGAGTCCCAAACCCTGCTTCAAGCCGTTCACCTTCAGTTTAAAACATAATGCTGCAGTTTTTATCTTTGTCTCTTGTTTTTTTTTTGTCCCCATATTTGTTGAACTTTCCAGTGAACTTTACATATACATAAAAAACAAAAAAAGAATGTATTCAGCATATTTTAGTTGGAGGAACAAAGCTGTATTAAACTGGCTCTTGCTAAACGACAGTAAAACTGCTGCACAATCAGTACTTACAGCATCTGTGAAATTATCTACAGCTGATATAAAAAAATATATATATTCATCTGACTTATTGCAGATCTGCAATCTTATGTATATAATATGTATATAATTAAGGTTTTTTTTTTCTCACTACAATTTATTACAATATTTTCATGACTAAAAAATGAAACTTTTTGCAAAATCCATCTGCAGCGTGTCATTGTCATCACTCCCCTGCCTTCACAGCTCAGCTTGGAATTTTTTTGGCCCTATGCCCCATCTGACACCAGGTGCTCAGGACCCCGGAGTATTTTGGGGACCCCTCCAGTTTAAAGCCTCATCACCTCTGAATCCCGCCCCCCCCAAAACGTAATCCTACCACCCTCAAACACACACACACTGATGAAACTGTTCTTCAGCGCTACATCTTCTCCAACGTTTAACGCAGCACTCAAACAGATGCGCAAAGGACCAGGATTAAAACGCACTCTTTCTCAACATTTGAGAGACTGTTGGTTTGTCTTGTAGTGGCTTATGACACCCAAGTACTGCGGCCCACACACTTCACCGCTGCGCCATCACGGCCTTTTGATTGCTCCTCCTCTCTGTAATTGCCAGTGATTAACCCTGGCATGAGAGTAGGCCAGAAAGAGTCCCTCTCCCTTCTCTGCTGACAGTTCTTGTCAGTGGGTTTGAGGGGCAATTTGGCTGCTGACATGCCTTCCCCAGTCTCTTGTTACTGGGGAAGTATGCTGAGCTTGACCCAATACTGCCAGACTATCAGCTGAATTCCTTCCTCTCACTCTTTTGCTCCATTTTCCTCTTCATTTCTCCTTTTCCCTCTCTGCTGCTCTGTCTCGCTTCTGTCACGGCGTCTCTTCTCCTTCCTCTAGCGATATACTTTTTTTCTACCTCTTTAGCTGCAGCACTCCTTCAATCTCTTTGTCTCTTTTTCTATATTTCTTCTTTTTTTTTTCCTGTTACAGTTCACATTGGACAACCTGACTCCCTGGCTTTAGTGCCTGGGCTGCCTGGGCTGCCTGTGTCTGCCTGCTTGCAGGACTGCACGGGGGCAACAAACAATGGGCATATTGTTAATCTGTCCGTAAGAAAGCCTTATCTTGTTGTAGACATGGTATTAAATTTCGGAGCGGCCCCATGCGGCCAGCCTGGGGGAGGGGAGTATTGGGGGGACGGAGAGAGACAGGGAGAGAGNAGCCTTATCTTGTTGTAGACATGGTATTAAATTTCGGAGCGGCCCCATGCGGCCAGCCTGGGGGAGGGGAGTATTGGGGGGACGGAGAGAGAGAGAGAGAGAGAGAGAGAGAGAGAGAGAGAGAGAGAGAGAGAGAGAGAGAGAGAGAGAGAGATGTGGATAATAAGCTGTGTAATCTCCTCACCTACTCTAAACAGCTTAACCTTGTCAGTGGCTGCTGGCCCAGTGGCACCCTGGTAAGGGATAACGTGGGGTTAATATTTACTGTATGCAAGCCAGGCTCAAGAAATGAATCGGACTGTAGAAAAAAGGTTCTTTCTGTATAAATGGTCATTTATTTAACCGTTATTTAACCAGGAAGTCCCACTGAGATTCAAAATCTGTTTTACAGGAGAGACCTGGTCAAGGTAGCAGTCAATAATGGTGGCAGATTTAACGTAGCACATGTATAAAGAATTGACATAATCAAACTGTGAATTTATTTCCTGTTGTAAGTGCGAATCAGATGACAAACTTCTCCAGAATCCCTAAGAGTGTGTTAATATATTAGTTAATAGGGAAAATTACGCTCCTTCATGTAAACATAGGAATTAGATTTCAATATCTCAAACCATAAATTTTCACCAAAGACTAATACACGAGCAAGCAACTGTCTACTTTTGTATATCATACTGTAATGGTCTTAAGGTTCCTGGAGGTTGTCTACTTAGTTGATCTTCCTTAACTCTGTATGAAGTCCAATCTGAATTCCAGGACAGATGGTTTATCTGGGTGAGGGGAAAGAGGATTAGAGGAGCTGCAATGGCAATTTTTCCATTTCTTTGTAAAGAGTTAATTTGCTGTTTGTTGGGAAACATGGTTTCTTCAAGCACACGCAGACACTTCAAGTGGCTTCAGTTATTGCGAAAACCGATACCAAGCTTGACGTGGTCAGAGTCGGCTCAAACAGTAAAATCTGAGTTGAAGTAAAATGACAAAAGATCCCACATGTGGCGAAGGATCATTAGGGATTAGCTTACGCAGGGGTGTGCACCCAAAGTTGGGATCCTTGAGTTCAAAGTGGACCCCCTGTGATAACAGGAAATAAGAAGGTGGATCAGCAGATCAGAAAGGTGCTTAGCGGACACATGGTTCGCATGGTGTCATCCTTTTTCCATAGAGGCATCAAGACTGTGACACTTCATCAAGCAAAACAGATGTTTTAGGGCCAATTTATTTGAAGAATGGTTGAAAGGAACAACCAGAAATATTTGGTCAAACCTACTTGCTCACCCACTATGTCACTCTTCACCAAACCGTGTAAAAATGGTAATAAAAATGTTATTAAAATACACAGTGCAGATTTTGTTTCCATTTAAATTGCACAGACTAAAGCACTGCTGATGCCTTTTAGCAAAGAGAGCAGTGCTTATACGGCTTTGTGTAGTTACACAGCAAATTGCTAAAGGTAATTTACATGTCTATCACAACCTGACAAGGAGACCAGTTTAACCAGTTAGTTGGACGAGTTTGACAGTAATTCATCTACTTCACTACAGTACAAGCTGTCCATTTGCTGCTGTATGTACACGTATAGCGGTTGATAAAGAAGAACATCTTTATACGAAATCACAATTATGTTCTCGGTTATTTGTATCTGAATTGTTCTGCTGCAACAACACAATAGCCCACAAATGCTGCATGTAGCATTAAGGGACAAGTCAACTATATTTTGCAAATGGTGTCTCTGGTGTGAACTGGCTCTTAGTGTTGCTGCAGCTTTTTCTATCAGTGTCTCCCTGGAGGCTTGCTGAGTCGTGGTCTTGTCTGCTGACAGCAGGTTGGTGGCGAGCCCAGATTGTGGGGACAGACGAGCTCACGCCAACGTCAGCTCTGCTGCTCTCCAGCAGCACCTGCTGGAACCGGCATGAACCTACAGACAACATACAGAGTCTGTACGTAAAAAACACGAGTCTCTATGACATTTTGTGCTCTAACTTTATGTTTTTTCAATCTTGCTTTTCCAAATATAAGAGCACTTAAAGGTTGAATCACTGATTTTTACATGACACATATAACACAAGGTTATATTCTGAAATATGCGTTAACATATGCAGTCACCTGCGGTACAGTCCCTTCTAATTACTGGTATTATTATGTGAGCGGAAATTATTCCAGCTATTAAGGAACAAACACTCTGACTTCCTTTGTGTGAGTGAAACCCTGACCAGAGACGGAAACGAGCGAGAAGAGCTGCCGTTGCAGTTTGGAAGGTTGAGGATTATTGCAAAGAGTGGATACTTGAACTGTATAAACTGTGCTTCAGCATGTTTTAACAGTCACATGAATAATTACTAGAGCTTTTGGTTTTGATACACAACAGAACATAGCAGAACAGCAACAGTTATTGAATTCAATTCTGAAGTGAAAAAACAAAGTACAATTAAAAAATGTAATTTTTTAATATGTCACACTATATATTAACAATAAATTGAGAAGTATCAGAGGAGTTTTAGGGGCCGTCGCCGATAATGCCCTCGTCTTACATTTTCCTTAAGCCAAATTCGTGTACGGTCAGTGTATGAACACGGTGTCTGCTTATTATCTCTCCCCACCAACGCATGATTTACAGCAATACTTAGAGGTCCAATCTACTGGGTCAGTTCAAGGAAACCTGCAGGGGAGCAACATTACCAAAACAAAAATCAATCATTATCTATTTAGGAGCAGAAAATATTATGTGTGTGTGAGAGAGACAAACAGAGAGAGGAGTAAGTGAGAGGATGAATGGGGGCATCCAGAGAGATGGCAAATGCTACTAATGTGTTGTGTGTAGGCTTGTCTTTATTTATTGGGGACGTTTAGGGTCAACATCTTGGAGACTGTCCATGCACATTACATGCATATTCTGGCTGCGCGTTCAAGAGCTGGTTATTTATGTGGACAAGAGCAGCTGCTTCTTCCGTTGAGGACTACAGCCATCACTCAGCGCAGGGACAGAGAGATGCATTCTGTTTGCAGAGGTACTCATAAAACTGATGGCACTCTTGTTTGCATGATAAATGCTGCAAGAAACAACAAGTAAACAGCATGTTAAATTGTCTGTTTGCTCCTACAGCTACACAAACAGACTTACACACCAAGAACAAAATTACATTTGCAAAAAATATTGCTGTCTTATATGATAAAAATACAAAAATGTAATGTTTAAGCAAACAAATGATTTGATTAGATATTTACTCTAAAATAGATGCTTTTCCTCTTGTGTTGTTGCTCATATTGTTTCACATTATTTGAGGTGAAAACAGCAGTCAATCAAAAAATATTTACAACTGAAGATCCAGATCAGAACTTTTTGAGGCACCCCACTGGAAACAACAGCTAGAAAGAGAACAGAAAGACTGTTTTTAAGCTGTGCTGTAGAGCTCATCTTATATAGCTTCTAACTGCAGGCTGCGGTAGCGAACAAGAAACAAGAAGACAGATTTTGTCTGCCTTTATCTGAAATCAGAGTTTTAAAAGCTACTATGAAAATGATTTCTACATATGCACCATGAGAAACTAGGTGAACAGGTGTGGCAGCAGTAACCATTTATGGGGTGTAGTTTAATTACGTGTGTCATCCCACCATAAGCCTTACATTAATGAAAAATCCTCCATGTCGCATCTTTGGAGAATAAGCGGATTAACAAGCCCCAGAGATTCCTTGAAAGCCAGTTGTTTTCCTTCAGGTATCTTTTTTTGCCTCCGTAGTCTTTCTGGTTAATGACTTCACTTACTTAAGCGCTGCTGATCAATATGCTCCGGAGGTAAACTTGCTGAAGTTACTGTCTGGACTGGTATCAGCACACCTCACACCAACAGGAAGCAGAGACACAGGACTGGCAGGAGAGAATGGTTTGATCCATATGTATCATACACAATACATATGAGCCCGACCTTGGCGATGGAGAGGGTCAGCGTTAGGTGGTGCATTTAGCAGAACGCTTAATGGAGAGAGGAGGGGCTGAAAAATAGAGAGTCGTGAGAAAGACGGAGAGACTGAAACAGGTAGAAACAAACACGTTGGGGGTAAAAACAGAGGCTTTACTTTAAGATACAATGATGGCAGTGATGGAAGAAGTAGGCAGTTCTTCTGCTTGAGTAAAAGTAGTAATACCACAAATCAAAGCTTACTCAATTTAAAGAGTGTAAGTATGATCAGCAAAATGTACATCAAGTGGAAAAGTTTTTATTACAGACCAAAATGGGCTTAATCTGTGTTTTATTTTCATGTTATACTATTAGATTATTATTATTACTGATAATTAATGTGCAAGCAGCATTTTAAATACCATGGATGACTGTCAGGTGGCGAAGAAGAAGAAGTAAAGAAGTAAAACTACAAAATTTCTCTCTGAAATATAGTGGAGAGCAGCATGAAACCAATGGACTACAAGCACCTTAAATTAGTAGTTTAGTACAGTATTTAATACATTTACTAAGTTACTTTACACCATTGACTGACAGGAATTAAAATAAAAGAGAGAGAAGAGAATGGGCATCCTGTGAGGATGCACATTTCATGCAAGCAAAGAACAATTACGATCACAAAAAAATGACGTGTGTGAGACAAGTTGTGAGAATGATGTGGCTTTTGTGTCCTTCCTGTGGTCCATTACTGTAAAGCCGGGCCCTGAATGAGACAGATCCCAGCGGACCACCATGGCTGTTGTGGGTTTTTACAGCTTCCTGGTTTTTCTCAGCGTGTGCATGTGTGTGTCTGTGTATGTGTGTGCGTCCCTAAACTTGTAAATACTCATGCAAACTGGTTGAAATACACAAAAATAGTACTTTTTTTTTTTTTTTTAACAGTAATGACAGCCGCTATTCACTTTACATAGGTTTGCGTGAGTGTGTTCTGGTCGGGCGATGTGAGCGATGGGATTCCTCACCGGTGTCACAGAGCCTCCCTGGCTCACACTTCTCAACACCAGCGATAACACAAGAGGTGAAATCTCTCACACACACAAACACTTTCACACACATGGGAAGAAAAGGTACTGGGGAAGCCCGCTTTAGATCAGAACAGTGCCCACTTCTTTATCTTATGCACGCTCTTAACATTATCCTTAGAAATGTGAGGAAGTCTTGCAGGAGATTGTTCTGCTGAGCCAAAAAAAAAAAAAAAAAAGGTCAAGTGGTTTTTAACTTGGTTTAGCCAGGCAGCAGTTTCTGCTCTAAAAAAAACTAAACTCAAACAGTCAAAAGAGCTTAAGAGTTGCAAGATTCAATATAGCAAACGCTTTGAGTCATTCATATGTTTTCAGTTACACAATCTAAATCTCTTTACTGCTCTACCTATTGCATTAGGATTCATACATCCCCTCTAAACAGCAGCCACACCCCTATCAAAGTGTTGTCTTGTTTTGCAACTCAAACCAATACTTTCTCCCTAATGCGCACAAAAAAAAACCTTACTTCATATTCCACAATCGTGTAGATTATGATATTGATCGCCCCTCTCTGTAAAAGCATTATAAATATAAAGAGCATTTCTCCATTAACGGAGAGTAGGAAGCTGGCTAATGCTAATGAGCCTCAGAGTGGCCATTCCAGTCCATTAAGGGCTCTTAGCGCTGGGAAATGATTGTGTTTTTGCAGGGAGAAAAACTAACACAGCCACGCGGACTCACAACTTACACACAGGGAGGTTAATGATAAATGGTACTAATGGACTTTCTGTACATTTGAGGGGAGAAAAAATAGGAGATTGGAAAATGGGAAAATGTATTTGTTGCTGTAAACTTGAAAGACTCAATTCATTTGAGGGTCTAATTTGATTTCTAATGCATGACATGAAAGGGAAGGAGTGTTATGAAGCTCAGGAAAGTTATGCCGCTGGTGTTACGTCATGCAATTTGAAAAGTTGCACCGAGGATCACTTTATATTGCATGTAAGCTGCAGGGCTTTGCGTCATGTAAGTTATATTGATATGTTATTATAATTTGTACTTACATATTGGGGTACAAGGGCAGGGGGACCTTGAATGAAGAGCAGTGGGATGATGCATCATTGTGATCGACAGGAAACCACTGTTTAAATCTGTCAAATCACATGAGCCATGAGAGAAGTTCTTTTTTTTAAAAATACCGTAGTTTCATCAACAGCCATTCATAGGGATTTATGTCAAGTGTATCCAGTTATATGCAAGAGCCATGTGCACCCCTGCTTTAAATGAGAGCGCTTTAACAAAATTGCATTTGAGGTTATCCATTACTGGGGTTTTATTTGATCTGATTTCGAAAAGATTATGGTACAAACATGCTATATGGCTTTTGGGAAATGAGTTCAAACAAGCATGCATTGTGTAATGACGACCCCTCTCGTGAAAAAGGTCCGAGAAAGGTCAGAGCATTAAACAAAAGGAACAGAGCGAACAGTGTGTTATGAATAGTGTGTTTAGGAGGGGGGGGGTCAGGCCGCTCCTGCTAAATACTGAAGCCCTGCAGAGGAATGCTGCGTAAAAAGGAGGGGACGGGTGGCGGAGGTGGGGTCAGAGCGAACTACCTGTCGACTGAATCAAGAGGAGACGGAGAGGGTGAGAAAGGGAGAGACATACAATGAGAACACAAGAACCAGGGGGGTGGAGGGGGGGACGAGAGAGCATCCAGGGGTGAGCATGTGAGAGAATGGAGATGGGGCTGGTGTATAGGTGTGTGTGAGAGCAAGGGGGGGTGTGGAGGAATAAATGGGGGGGATGCAGGGAGAGGGAGGGGGAGGGAGGGGCAGTGACTACCTGTCTGGAGAATCAGCGTTCCCCTCCGACCTGAAACGTTACTCCATCTGCATTGTTCAGTGACGGACAGAACAAGACACAGTCAAGAACAGGCAGCCAAGCCAGGGGATCAAATTATTCTCAGGGAGGAAAGATTTACCCTTCTCACCCCCCGCCTCACCCACCCTCATCTACCCACATTCTCTGCTTTTCTTTTTTCCTCCACGTCTCTTTCTCTCTCTCTCTCTTTTTTCTTTCAATCCCCCCTTCTTCCTCTGTGAAACAGAGTGATCCCCAAACCATTCCTGCTTAATCTCAAAAGCCAACGAAATGTGCTTCGGCCCCCACCAACCCGCGCTCACACACACACACACACACACACACACACACACAAACGAGAACAAACACAAAAACACATAACATACCAATACACACTTACACGCGCACAGGCAACACTGCGTCAGTGCACAAACACACACAGACACACAAAGGAGTGAGAACTGAGACTGAGAAGTTGAGAAGAAGCAGGTCTGTGTGAGCGGCAGCAGGGAGGTCTGCTCTAATCCAGGGCGTCCAGAGAGAGGAGGAGGAGGAGGAGGAGGAGGAGGAGGAGAGCTAACCGTCAGGAAAAGGACATCAGTCAGCCACCTATGGGACAAGAACGTATGCAGCAAATTATTTCTGTGCATGTTGATTAGGGAGGAGGAAAAATGAGCAGGAAACAGTAAAACAAGCAAAACCTGACATTCATTCAAAGGCAAAAGTTTTTGTCTCCAGCGAGCTTTCTCATTTGGTTTACCTGATCTTATCAAGTGGACATTTAAGCTGTTACACTGACATTTTTTGAGTAATTTCAAAGTGTAGCATTCTCTCTTACACTGTAATAATCGGTCTGAGAAGCCTCAGCTCAGCAGATCGCTGGATTTCTGTTTGGGTAAGAAGTGAAAATAGTACAAACTTTAGAAATGATTAACCGCAGAGGTATGTTGATCAAACCTCCGTAATCTGCAAAGAATCTCCTGCAGATTAAACTTTTACCAGACAGGCATTGCAAACCTTAATGTCGAACACTGAACTTCCTTCATAATTGGCCTCTAGGCCACAGAAATAGGAAACGTAGTTGACAGCAGCCTCCTCCAGAGCCTTTTTCCAGCGCATGTACACACAGAGGTAATGTCTTACGTTGCAAACAGCAATTTGTCTCTGTCCCTGAAAAAGTTGTGTAAAATGTCAGCATTTTTTCCACTTTAAAAACACTCATCTTTTGTGCATATTTTGCTCTTTCTCTAAATAACTCTCTTTACAATAATGAATGGGGAAAAAAAAACATTCCTACTTTTTTTTTGTCTATCTTGAAGGAATTCTGCAGCTTTGTAAATTGACCTCTGCAACCTGTGGATTTAACATACTGGCTGCCAAGACTACTAGCAGATAGACTCAAATGTGTAATGTGTGATTTAAACATGCCCCCCCCAGACTAAGGGGCTCAAAGGTAGTTGCTATTTGCAGGACCTTTCACTGTGGGCTGTAGGTAAGCCCATATGATGTGTTTGCATTGCTGACATACTTACCTGCTTCCCTGGCTTTTGACCTCGAAGGCTCTCTGCTACGGCTCAGAAACGGTTTTGCAGGGCTGATGCTAAGTTCTGCTGCTTTGGCTGGTTTTAGGAAATAGATGATTATATTTAATCAATAGATGAAGTAATACATTGAAATTGAAACGCATAACTTCATAGCTAAAAAAAAAAAAGATTGATAAAGTACATAATTAACTGTATTGATATAAATGGAGGTACGGAGCATATTTAATCTACCTAAATGAATGAGTGAGTCTGAAAGTATTGATGGGCACCAAAATGAATCATTCTTTAATTAGACTGATAAAAAAAGAATGAGTCTGATAAACGATAAGGCACATATATAAATGGCACAATATTTAAGAAGACTTACAGTGCACATATCAGCATCACATCAAAGGGTAAAATCTCATATTTCTCCTTGGGTTTCTGTGCCAGGTTTTGCTTCTCAACACCTGGACTTTGGCGAGGTTGGCGATGACGAACAAGCTTTGTCTTAAACGGATCTGAAAGTTCAAAGATGCACACTATAATTCTTGCCTGCTCTGCCCGACTTCAAGCAGACAGTATGACGTTCTGGCAGTGTGGGCGCTTTGTTCCGACATCTTGCAAGTCTCAACACATTTCAAATGAAAACACGGCAAACTTTCCCCTCAATTGCATTTAAGCGGCTTCCTGTCCATCACCTCAGCCGCCCAGGAGTTTCATCATAGTAGCCGAGAAGAATGACATGCTGGCATGCAGCGAAGCGCTAGGGTTTCAATTGGCTGGATTCCACCTATGCAATCGACTACTGATTGAACTGTGTGCCTGTGATTTCATGACGAGACATGTTTCTTTGTGTGTGAACACAATTGTGAAAGTGTTTACTTAAGAAAATCATGTGTGTGTGTGTGTGAGAGTGTGTTTCTGTGGACGATGTACCTCAATAGGAAAATCAGCCCAGCACAGATGAGGACAGGCGAAGGACAGGCAAGACTCTTCTGTCCCACTGATCAATCAATGTTAATCACAAAGCTGGCTCTCCACAGCGACCTCGGTTTGAGAAGGATCAGTCTGTAAGATCCGATTACCATCAGCTTTATTACGAACATACTGAACATAGTAAACAAAATACCACAGAAGAGCACTGAGAGCAACAACATAAAAAAAAAAACCCTTCTACATGATGTTACATATTGTTGCACTGCTGCTGCAAATGTTATAAATATCTTGCAATAATGATAGAGGTAGTGTTAAGGAGCAGTGTGCTGCACCTGAAATAGTTTGCAGGTACAAATTCTGGGAGTTTCTGTAACTTTTCAAAATGACATATACACACTTGATTCCAGGTGTGTGAAGTCAGCCCAGTGTTACAAATAAATGTATAGTTATAGCTATGTTGCTTGCAAAAAAGTCTATAAAATTGTGATTTTTTTTTCAGGAGCTATTCACAGAGTAAGACCTGCCACCCTAACAACATTGTAAACAACCAGAGCTTTGTGTTTTGCATTTGCGCTGGTGTGTTTTAAGCCAAACCGTGATCTTTTTCTACACCTCAACCAAGGCTTATTGTAACACACACAAAAGCGAACTGTGACTGAAAACAACAGAAAGGGCAACTGAAAACAACGGGTGGTGGAACGTAATGAAAACGTTTAAAAACAATAATCCCACTGTGGACTCAAATCTCTTATGTGGACTATGGTGCAATTTGTATCTGTAAAGTACAAAAAAACTTGTAGGTGACGCGACATGGAGGCAGGCTAGTGGAACAGATGACCCTGAACCAAGAGCCAGGGTTGGCTGATGTAAAGATCTAAGGTTGACCTTAAAATGGGAACAAGTGGGACAACTGATTGAGAAACCCATTTTGGAAAATGTTGTCCTTCTGTACATAAATCCTAATGGCTGACTGTTAGGTTGAACCGGGATTCAAACTCTTCCCTTTTCTCTCATCATTTTTCACGTGATCAACCAACTGTGCAACACAACATAACATATTCCATTATGAAAACGTGTACCCCTATCCCCATATCTGAGTAATTATCTCACGTCTCAGTGACAGGTAGCTTTTTACTCTCTACTTCATGTATGGAAGTTAAATGGAAATTTGAACTGTATACATCGTCCACTTTCAACATTGAAACTGCCTTTGTGTTTGCAACAAAGTGGAGCGTCAAATAAAGAGAATACAAGTTTGTTGATGAATATGAGAGCAGAAAAGAAATCTGACACTTTTACCTGTTGTGTGCTTGAACAGAGTAAATGGTTTTAGTAATTTACAGCCATGGAGAAGTATATAATCAGAGCACATGTAATCATAGGACAGGTAAGAAAAACAATGTCTCTTTCAGCGACAGACAAAGGACAGAGACAGACTGTTTGCTTCACTGACCAGCGACTAGATTAGAGGCTCAGTTCTTGAGCAGCAGACCAAAGACAAACAAGAGAGGTGGACAGGGTGGGGCGGGAAGGGCACCATCCCAAAGGTGAGCGACACAGCTCAGCCATTCATATCCTATGATTTTCCCTTTGTGTCCAGGCGTTCTTGGCTGTAATCAAAAGACTAAGACAGGACTAGTAGTTTGAAACGACGTCTCAGACGAGGGGGAACGGGGTCAGTGGGTGGGCCAGACAGGGTCTTTGTACTGCCCTTCCTCACCCCCACTAATTAGTTGACATTGAAGGTGGAGGAAGCAGAGGAAGGTGAGGACAGAGAAGAACAGGGGAGGAGGAGAAATGAGAGAACTAAGGGAGAGGACAAGGAGGAGGTGGAGAAGATGATGATCGTGTAAGATCTCAGAGAACAGATGGAGAACAACTAGGAAGGCAGTGGAACAGACAGCGGTGAGGGGGGGCAGGTCTGCTACTGTTAAAGCACATTTGACACAGAAACACACAGTGTGATGGAAGCTGACACGCCGTCACACACATTTCAACATAGCTAAACAAATGCTTAGTCAAGCTGTGATGAATGCCCTTAGGTGTTTCATTCAGCTCCACCAGGTCCTGCTGTTTAATTTAGAATAACTTGAATTATAAATGTACTCGCAGCCATCATGACGACATCAAAATGTTTATACGAACAGCTAAATGCCGTGAAAGGCTAATGGGTTCATGAATGTGATGAAAAGCAACTACAGTGTTTAACTTAAGAGCAATTGAGTGATCCTGAAATAAGTCTGAAGGGTTTGAAATGGAACTTTATGGTGAGTTATATCTCATTGTTTTGCTGCCGGTGTCCTGGCCTGGGGTCTTTCTGTGTGGAATTTGCATGTTCTGTGCATCATGGGTTCTCACTGGGTTCTCTGGGTACCTAGATGAGGAGCATAGTGAAGCATTTAGCAGCTAAAGTGGCAAATATTTCTGTCAGGAGTTGGTAGAGACCAAAAACAGAGCTAAAAGCAAGGGACTATTGGACTTTACATGTACCAGAGATGCAACTCCAAATTATGTTGCTCTGTAACAGAGGAGTATTTAAATACACATTTATGATTTTGTTATTAAAAGTTCAATTTGTCAGCAAAAGATATGTCAGCATTGTTTTTTACAACTTATTGTAACTGCCTCACATTCACACCGACGGGCAATTTCTGTGAGGAGCATCCACTGAAAGAGCTTGCAGACTTCAGGATAAAAAAAATTACTAAAAAAAACAAAAAAACTTCTGTTGCCTCTTGTAGAAATAAAATATTGGTTATTTATGCATCTGGAGAGCCTCATTCAGACTTCAGTCTTATTAGAGTGAGGGCCTTTATGTCCTAAGATATGGGACTGTTCTGCACACAGGGGACTGAGTAACCAGGAAATCTGCCCAATGTGTGGAGAGTCAACAGACTTGACAAGAACAGATGAGAGATCAGGCTGATACCCAACACCCAGATTGACTGGCATTCTTTACACAGTTGCCTAAATGATTGAGTTCTAGCAGCAACAGAAAAACAGTGTTGTGTGTGGTAAATTATGATCAATTTAGAGAATGACAAAAGTTGTTTTTTATTCTATTTTTTGGGGGGAAAAGTCTTGTAACTTTTAGAATTTCTGTGGAGGAAGAAGGTAACAATCATCTTTTTCACAGTTGCATTTTCATAATATAAAATAATAAGAAAAAACTTAGGCAAAATACATATGCCAGAATTGATTTTGTTCAAAGACACAGCAGCACTGTGGGGAACAAAGCAAAGAGCCATTATCCATTAAAACACTGTTTACAACACAATAATGTGTAAGCCAGAGGTGACCATGAAGCGTCAAGACAGGCACCTCTTGGCTGCAGAAGGGAGGCACAGGAAGGCTCAGTAACCATCAAATTAGCGTCCAAACACCATCCCAGTGGACAGCGCTGCCAGGCGCAGCCCCCCAGCAGCTCCCAGCATCCTGTAAACACTGTCCATCTTGGCTACCTTTTATTTGAAAGGTGTGACAAACAATGGCAGCCCTGCATTGTAAACATGTGAGCTCATTGGTGTTGCACAACTGCTGAATTTGTCCCGAAAATTTGAGCAGAGTGGAACCAAAATGCACTTTGACACAAAATAAACCATTACTGGTCACCGAGGGAGCTGCACCGGGAGGTCAGGGGCTTTGCCAAACCAGTAGACGGGTGGAAGGAAGGGAGGGTCTGGGACTGGAGGGGCACTGGTCGGGTGGGTCGGAGAGGGAGGGACGCTGGCTGCATTCTCTGCACTCAGTGCTTTGGAGTGAAGGGGGTACAAGATCAGATAATCCAGAGAAAACAAACCTGAAGGTAGAGCGGCTCCAAGACATGAGAGGTGGTGGTTAGGTTAAAAAAAAAAAAATGGATGTCTATTTGTTGGCTCAGCAGGGGTTTGTGTTTCTTGCAGCTTTGACAAGGAATCAGCTTCCCTTCCCCTGCACCACTTTACCTTTGCCAAGAAAAATGGCTTCTCTGACACACACATGCATGCACACAAGTTTTGCTCTGTCAGGATTAGTGCACAAAATGCTGTTCACCGGACCTCCACAAAGTTGGAGCCACGAGTCTGTGGTGGCTCAGAGGTAAATAAACAAAACTTCGATCAGCCAAAATGAACCCAAGCATCTGAAACCCACATATTTTAACACCAAGGTAGAAGCGTCAGCCCTCTGTATTGATCTTGATGTGTTCAAAATGTGTTGCTGTAGTCAGAACAAAGCCAGCAGAGTCATTGTGAGCTCAACAGATTGCTGGCAAAAAAGTCTAATGTACTTTCAAATTACTTTATCAGCAGAAATGTCAAACAATGTTCCCACACAGTTTTTAATCTTAAAATGTAATTTGTAGCAATTGAAAGGATCCTGGAATAAAAGCGAGGAATGGGAGACTGTAAATCACTGCGATGCCATTGCAGAGCAGAGTCTATAGAAAAAGGAACACTGTATTGTTGGTGTCTGTAACAGTGACAGCAGCCGCTCTATTGACTGCAGTTGTTATGTGATCTGAGCGTTCTGCAGAGAGACGCTTTGACCTGTGACCCTGCAGCCCTCAGGCATGGCCTCTGTGCCCATTGGCAGATGTGACTTGCTGGAGCAGACTTTCCTTCAGTGTGACAGCTTGTTAGCCCCCTCCTCACTCCACCCCTCGCTGCTCGCACACTTGCGGTCTTGAACACACTTACTCCGCCCTCTGGTGCCTGCACCGGTCCTCCTCTTCGCTCCACCCCCACAGAGTCTGTCCCTGGGGAGATTCATTAAAAGGCCCTGCTCCTCCTCCCCAACTAATGATTGGCACCATCAACCACCTATGCACTCCGCCCCTCTACATACATGATGGCTCTTCCTATGGCGAACAGTAACAGCTGGAAAGAAGGTGGGGAAAGACGGAACGGGTATAAACACAATAGTAATCTATCTTGTCTGACCTTTTCTGACTGAGAACAAAGGGTGGGAACAGGAGTAACAAGGTTTAGGTGCCACTGGCCGCACATCATGTTACTGTCCACTGGCCCAGCTGGGACTTTCTTCTCTTATTTCATCAGCTGTCTTTTGACAGAAATGCCTATGATACCTGTGAGTCTTCCGATATTTGTTCTTTATTACAATCACATGTTGTTATGTTGTACCAGCTGGTGACGGTATACAGTTAGCCCTGTATCAACTATTGCTATCCTCTCTATGTGTGGTCACCACTAAAACAGGATCTGTGTTGCACTTACCTTGAAAAATAAGGAAAATGCATTTTAACCATGTGGAATATTTGTATTTTTAAATTACGATCATTCCAGATAACAAGCTCGTCTCCCGTCGGCATAGCGCTGCCTCTACAAGCCATACGATATTATATTCCCCACCATGTGCGTATCTTGTGCTGCTCTGCTGTGCCTAAGTGGAAGGAAAACAGTCGGTGCTTGCCAGAGAGAGGTGTCACTTGTTCTCAGTATTAGCAGTGGAGTAGATAAGAAAACAGATGGGACAGGGGAGGTCAGAGGGCCCTGCTACGGCTGACAGGTTTGTTTATTTGGCCTGTCTCTGATATCCTGCTTTCCCCCTCCACGCCCGGCGCTGACTCTGCCTACAGCCTGACCTGGAAGTGACCACGCAGAGATGGATCAAGGCCACTTTTCACCAAGAGAGTCAACACTAACCGCCCCACTCACCACTCAGGCCAACTCAAAACACATGGGGCAAGTGTGGGCTTATTACCCCTTCTCTGACAAGAATAACAATTGACTAATTTGTACTTGCATAGCTGAGCCGAGTTTAGATACTTTAGGGGGAATTTCAACCAAAACAAATATGACTGAGACCATGGAAACTGGCTGAAAAAGACTCCCGAAATGTCACAATGTAAGTATCAAATGCATTTATATTGTGCAATTATTGCTTGAGGAGAACTTTCTGCAAGGAGCAACAGGCTAAACTCCAACCGCCCCTCTCTCCAGCAGTCTGTGTGAGGTCTGAGGTCCTTATGCCTGAGGTAGGCCAAGACTGATAACCCCGCCTGGGCACCAACAGATAAGACCGCTCACTGAGATCCCACTGACACCATGCTAAAGAGGCTCTGTAGGCAAAAGGAAGATAAACTTGATCCAACAGATTCCAGAAGGTTTTGTCGGTCAACATGACTCATTTCCTTTAATGACAGATGGCAAAAAACAGGTTTCTGAGGAGACTCCTGTGCCAAATCACATTACAGCAATTTTTCTACATGAAGGTTTATGACATGTAAAGCCTCAGATGAACTTTTTTTACCATCTTAGTCATAGTCAGATCCATGGCAGACCCATTCAAGGGCCTTGTTATGAAAATCCCTCCCTTACATTCATTCTTCAGCCCTAAATAGTCCTATTTATGTTTTACTATTTCAGAAAACAACAATGACTAATCACTCAAAGCTGGAATTCCACCATGATGCAACCTGAAAATCCCTAAATTGTGTAATTCCAGCATTACCATGATGGAGTGTATACAGAATCTGATTTGGTTGTGTGTATATTTTTCCTTGTGAAATATTACATGCGGTGGACACCACAAACTTCACACAGAGTGCGCAGCATAAAACAAGTTTCAGATGGCAATGTAGTAAAAGGGCAAGAAGAGATCCCTTTTCAAAAGTGGGATTTACAGTGAAAGCCTCTGTGAAAGCAAACTCCCACCGTGCTTAAGTGTCCTTTAGCAAGGCATTTGTTGTTGAACTCAATCTCTCCAGTAAACAGAAACCTTCCTCGCAGTCATCAGTGAAGATTTATACATGCATACAGCAGCTGCCACATGAACATACTGACAAATAATTTGTGTTACGTAGAATTAATTGTACAGTTATACAAGAAAACAACGTAAACTGCATACATTCACAAATTGCTGTAAATAAATCATTACATTTCACCCGTATAGTCTGAAACACTGGACTGACCTTTTCAGCATAAAAAAGTTTAAAAGAAAAGACAAGAAAAGTTAAGCTAAGAACAGTGCTTTTCTTTATTCTTTTCTTTATTCCCCCCCCACAAAAAAAAAAGGACACTGAGACCTCTTGTTCACCCGGCTTCATACTGTAAATCTGGGTTTGAATGGTCCCAAGATAAGTGAAATGGCACAGACAGTTTTATAGAACGGGCACAACAGCGAGACTTTGCTCACACTTCTTCGAATGTCCCGTAGTGGATGGGATGTAATCCCTCCACTTCTAAACAGACGAGGGGAAATCAAAAACAAAGCAGCGCTAAAAACAACCAAAACATCTGCAGGGCAGCCACGCACAGGCAGAAGGGATATCAAGCACACCCAGATTCAGCCAAACAGATGGTTTGTCTCCGCCATCACTCTCACACACATATCCTGCTCAGACACATACACCAGAGCAGAGTGAGAAGTGGAGCCTGGGAGTGTCACGCTGCAGATCAGCCCGCCGCCCAGGAAGAAGGAGGGTGAGTCTGAGAGTGTGTGTTTGAAAAATCAGGATGTTATCACACAAAACGTCACTCATCAAGTTGTTTATTAAAACTGTAATGTGCCAACTAATCAGCATGTTAAGCCATTTTAAACGAGCAAACGCTAAAATATTTCTGCACAAAATGAGCACATGCGACCACATGAAGCTAGATTGGTTTAGTAAATATTTTGGAAATCACATGCATACATTTACAGTAAAGTATCCGGAAGTCACCATACTCACTGTGAGGGGAAGAACAGGGTGTTAATAGTCTGAAACTGCAAACTAACAAACAAACCAACAGACAGGTTGTGTGTGCTGCAGGAGAGATGTGTGTGAAAGATGCAGGAAAAGAAAAAAAAGGGACAGGATCCTGTGCAAGAATATCTGAATTTTTAGCTTTCTTCCTCTTAAGAACATGCTCAGTGTGAAGCAGACCTGTTCAGACAGCGAGGGCTGACTCCTGTTTAGACTGGGCCGGCGCCAGCCGTCCCCTCACTTCGCCTCAGCAGCGACAGGTGAGAGCCTTCAGCTGACTATCATCACACTCACCACTGACAACACCACGACAGCCCACAGTCAATCCATCACTCCTGTCATACAACAAACGGCTATTTTCAACGTGGTGTTAAGGAATTAAGAAGGGCTAGTTTTTCAACAGCAGTTTTTCCAGCTTGAATTTTGGAAACATGTTTTTAGAGAATTACAAGCTATAACATAGGCTCTAGGGTTTTAAATAAGAATTATATAGTCTTTAAATTAAAAAACAACAAAAGAAGACATTATCAAAGACAAAGTAATAAAGACTTTATTTTAGTTTTGAGAGGAAAACATGTTCACCTCTGTGGAGTTTAAAAATGCTTCAAAGAAACCGCAAGACTCCAACCTCATATGAATATTGAATCTAAGAAAGGAAACAAAGTGTGAAACAAAATTCTGACCTTGATATAGTAAGAAATGTATTTAGTCCCACAACTTTGACATTACAAGCACAACACAAAAATAACAAATCAGCACAAACAACATGCATATTTGTAAATCAGATCATGCACTGGTCATATGAAAAAGGAAAAAGGCTCAGCTAGTCAGAAAGATAAGCAGCTGCAGCCCGTCCCAAAGGTTCAAACAAGGCAGGCAGCAAAGCAGCGGCACAGAAATAGTGTCTGCTGTGACAGATGAAATCCATTAGTGACCAATGTGGGCAGCTTGTAGAACTGTGCCTGGGAAGGCATTAATGGTTATATGATTCCATGTGCACTGATGGCTGTGGGTTTCCAAATATTTGCTGGTGCATGTTTGCATGCAACAACAAATGCACTTGTGTAGTATTACTGTGTGTTTGTGCATTTTGTATTCTGCAAATGAACTCTACTCAAATCGGCTCTGGGAACTTTTTTTTAACAATATATTTGAATATAATCTCTGTCATAAAGCTTGAAACATATATTTTTTCCGAATGATTTTTGTTCCACAATTGCACAGAAAAGTGTTTTGCAAAAGGACAAACACAGGAATTCAAATGCACAGTTAGACGGCAGTGGATCTCTTGTGTCTTCCAAATATCTTACTTTTAAAGGAGGCGGTGATTTATTAGTAAGCATTCTATAAAAAAAGAAAGAAAAGTCTAATAAAGAATAATCTGAAATAGTTTTATTGTCATAAAGTTAAAGTAATGTTGATGTGAAACTTGAAATCAAGTCAAAGAAATGGGGTAAAAATATGACTTCTCTGTATGCTGTGTTTTATCAGCATATTTTTAGGTTTGGACTAAACTCTCGGGTTTTTGCCTTTTATGCCTAAAACCAGCATTTTTGCTGAATCAACAACTGAATCAGTGGAAATAAAAATAAAGAAAAGAAATGTTGTCATGCTGTGGTTCTCAGTTTTAAACTCATCTCATAAACCTTATAAATGAGCCTGAAGCTGTGAACCAAAGTTTTAGGCTTCAGTCATCCAGTGAGAACTGTAGTTTGCCCCTTTATAAAGGTGAATATTACACTATTCCTCTACGACAGCTTTACAATCCTCAAGGTTAAATGAGGACCAATTGCAAAGCAATATATTACAGCCAGACCGGATCCTTGTTAAATGGCTGACGGTTATAAATATTAGTAATCAGCTGGTGGCAAAGAGGGAGAAAATACATGACTTCAAAGCTGAACTAATCATCAATTAATCAAAACTGTCCCTACGTTCACCCCTTTGTGGGATTGATGCAGACATCCCTTGTCATAAAAAGAGATCACTGAGGAATTTGGTGTTTAAGGCTGCTTACCAAGCGCTGTCAGTAGACATATATCTGCTTCAAAAGCTTCGTAAGTGCATGCATTTACTACACATCATTTCTTATAATATATAACAGTTCAGTCATATTATGTGGAATGTTCAAGTTAAATGGTTTGTGGAAATTAATATATGTCAAAACAGCCTGCATGTAAAATGTAACTCAGCCATCATAGAGATTCCAGATGATAAAATCAACCATTTATTATCGTGAATGGTGGAAAAACATCATGCCACAAGTAACTGAATTAGTTTTAACAACAGATATGTACTGAAGACACAAACACAGAGAGAAGAGGTTCTGCAAATAAAGGCTGTCACGGTTGTAAAAAATTAGACAATGACACAAAGGCACAGTCGAATTTCACATCATCTAACAATAAGCCTGTGGACACAGTCACAGGTTGCAGCACAGTTTAAGGGCCAGTTCAGCCTCACCTCAGCAGCAGGCTGATCTCTCCAACTCCCCGCTGTGCGCACAAACACAAACACACACACACACACACACATGCACGATAAGAAATCCACATGCGCATACACTACGTCTTTGGCACACGCACGACCGCGATACAAACACACAGCACTTGCACACACTCAAACAGACCGACACACACGCACTAAAACGTCCACTGCGACCCACCTCCCTCTCTCCTTCCGTTCCCCATTTACAGCCTCTAAAAGCCTTTTGCATTTAACAGTGGGCCTGGGGCTGTGAGTGACAGGGAACAGAATGGACCTTATGTTGTCACTTTCGCAGCACCGTGGCCTGAAGGGAGGCCTGGCACAGCAGTCTGCTGCTGCTGCTGCTGGTGGCAGAGTGGGTGGTGGGTGGGAAGCACTGTGGGGGAGGGAGGGGAGGGAGGGGAGGGGTGTGGACAGTCCAGCTCAGACCTGCAAGGACACAAACACAAACTTCAAATTCACTCAGAAAACGAAGTCAGAAGCGAGGCATGGCACAGCTTTGTTTTTTTGGGGTTTCTTTGTGTTCAAAATCAATGGAAGTGAACAGAGATCTGCATCGTTTTGACATTTGACCAGAAATAAGTGGAGCTTAATGAGAAGCCAATGGTAACACCCTCAGCAGCAAGTTGTCAAAAGGTTGTTAAATTGATTCCTGGGTTTAGTGCAACCTCAGTCAGGAGATATACTGTACAGCAAAAGCTTTTAGATGATTTTTTTACACTTGGAAAGTCTAAAAAAAACAAAAAACATACCATCATGCAGAACTCACTTCTAAGATCAGATCCTGGCCAGAAGCTGCTTCAGTTTCAATTTGCAGCGAAACATATTTCTACAAAGGCACACCAAGTAACTGAAATACCTCTTAGTCATTCCACATTAAAATCAAAGAGACTAATACCTTTTTTGGGTAATCTGATATTGATTCTCATCTAAAGAGGCAAAAAGCTGACTTTGAGCTTTCCAAATAGGTAAATTCAACTCTAAAGTAATTCTCTAAACAACCCAGTTTGATATTTTTCTTAACAAAGCCAGAGTTTTGCAGGTTCTTGCAACATGAAACATCTTTTTGAAAATTTCCTTTTGGCACTTTGCCATTATTTGACAGCTCAGGCAAGAAATGTAGAGAAAGAGATGAGATGTATGATGCACAACTCTGGACGCTGCGTTTATGTTCTGCAACCACGAGGTCATCTGATGCCCCAAACAGACTTGACATTGATGCATTATGATCAACGGAGCTATTGGCTACGAGGTGAATGTTACTGTCCCATAAAGAAATAAATAAAAATACAGTTTCACTCTTGAGAAAACAATGTGGCAAAGGAAAGTTGTCAGGATCATTTAGAGAAAGTTGGAAGAAACATCTCAAATAGATACTGGTCCATTGTTTGGCACCCATGTGTGACTGCCTTCTTCTATAAAAATAATATGAATCATTCATTCAGGGTTTGGTTGCTGACTGCTATCACTGTGGGTCCAACAGGGTCCAACATTGGCTCAACATTCAGGTATGCAGCGAGACGTGCCACGTTGAAAGATGACTAGGTGTTGACAGTGAGTGGCAGGCAGACTACCTGTTTCACAGTTCACTTGGAGATTCATTAAGCATTTTGGACAGGCTCCTTTGGAGAAGGCCTCGCTTTGGTGTAACCTGATCTCCGGCCTGAGGGATACTGTAATGTTTTTACATGAATCGCCCCAAACTACGGGTGAACGCTCTGTCACAGGCCAGGGGAGCGAGGGAATAGCGGGGAAGAGAGGAAAAGGACGGGTGGGTGGATAGGTTTTTGTAGGACAAGCTTGACATCCTTCTCTCCTTCTCTTGCTTCTTCTCTGATGACAAATGGCTCATCCTGCTGCAGCTCACTTTCTATTTGAACCAGGTTCTCAACTTTTTTTTCTTTTTTTTTTTATGCCTCCCCTTCGTCCCTATGTTGTGACAGGCATCTAAATTGATTAAGCTGTGCCCCAGGATCTGACACTACAGCGTGTTGCCTTCTATTTGTTGATTACTATTGATTTTCTTTGATACTTCATTTAAAAATCAATAGTCAGAGCAGAAGAAAAATAGGCACAGTTTACACATACTTTAACATACTATTGTGCAACAGAGAAGGCCGCAGTTTTGGCAGTAGCCGTGATGGCAGCAGCCAATTACGAGGAAAGCTCTTAACAGGTGAAAGAGAGAGGCCCCAGATCGATTCTAAGCTTTCTTCTCCAATCACAGAAAGTGGCCATAAATTAAAGCGCATCTGTTTTGTTCTGAAGACAGCCATGAAGCATGGCGGCAACTTTTTATTTTTTTTTATTTCTTGGTATCCTTCATTCTTTATACAGGCCCCCTCCCCACTTTTGAAATAGCTGCTCTATCCTCCATCATTACATGACAGACAGAAAGGACAAGTGTCAAATAACAGGCAAACAGTGTGCCTACAGCATGATATATCAGTGAAATTTGACCTGTCCCACCACATTTGAATTTACAATGGGAGTGTAAAGTAATTTACAGTAAGTTATGTTATTCCACTCTTCGGATCAGCCACTCCAGCTATATTACTCCAAAATGATTACGTATGAAGGTTTCTGTGTGTTTTTCATAAAACAAGTGTAGCACATTTTCTGAGTCTACGCAAAAAAGATCTTGGAAATGTTTGAGAGTTGTTATTTTTTATTAGCGGTAACAGAAATAGTAATGCTTGTCATAGGCAATAAAGATGAAAGGAACTGATGAATGCTGTGCAACAAAACTGAAATGGACTCAGTCGTAGATGCAGTTAAGGTTCAGTTGACTCCTGACTCCTGCAGTCACACATACAGACGCAAACTCTGCTAATTGATGAACGTGAATTATTCAGTTTTCAGATGGGCAGCTTTTTAATATTGAATTTACTTAACGTGAATATTAAAAGAAAGTACAAAGTTGTTGGTTTCTGTTGTAGGGACTAAAGAAGAAAATGTGTATATGTAAATAAATAATAATAAATAGGGATGCACGATATATCAGCGACCACATCGGTATCGGCTGATATTAGTGTTTTTTCCAATATATCGGTATTAGTCCGATAAACAAATTTAGCCAATGTGAAAAACCGATGATTGTCTAACATTGATATTCCTGCTATTTCACAGATGTTTTTACTTAAATGATCCTGGATTTGACTGTTAAATATGTTAAAATATGTTTAAATATATTTTAATTTTGTTACGTAATAAAGAAGACTGTGTGGGGTCTAATTTGGTGCGGGCTTCTTTTGAATAGTTTTCACGTTCTCACAGTGCTTACTTAAAATTGAATATCGACATCGGTAATTTTGGTTTTCGGCGATTTCAGAAATCTTAATATTGGATGTCGGTATCGGCCAGGAATTTTAATATCGTGCATCACTAATAATAAATAAACTAAGTGACACTTGTGGACAACATTTGTGGATTCACGGTATCTGGTTCTTCAACTACAGTTCATTTCTGCTCCAAAAAATAAATAAAGTTAAGATTAAAATTGCTCATCGTGTAGGCCTTCTCCTATCGTCTCATTAGTGCTGTATCTCATATTTAAATTCAAAAAAGTTTCTCCAAATTTAAGACAAATGACTTTATTTTATTTTATTGTTCATTGCTTCTGCTTTAATCTGCTAACGGGGCTTAGTATCAAAAAACTCAAGTTTTTTTTTTTTAAAATGCTAATTGAATTGATAACTTAAATAATATAAATAATGTGTATTCATTACATTTATTATGGTGAAGTCGTTACAAACTGTTGCCAAATAAGCACCAAAGGGACAAAAGGACAACCTTAGGAGTCCTCTTGTGATTCACCCAACGAATGTAAGCATGATGTTTATTCACTCGTCTCTGTTTGGCCTCCATCAAGTGTTCACACCTGTAGATGCTCATTCTGTTCAGTCTGTTGTTGCATTCAGTGCACACAAGAGAACATTAAAGCATTTTTGCTGAGAACAACAGCCTCTTGTAAGTGGAAATGATGCTGATGAGGACAGTTAGAGTGGACATAACTGGAAATCTGGGGGCTGTAAAACCAAAACAACGAGCCACTAAAAAAATCTCCACGGGCCTGAGGGGAAGTGCAGAGTCATTTTAGAACTGTCACTTTGAGGGATATTCCTCACATTACACCCAACCATTTGATCCATTACTGATATATCGACAGCCATGTTTCCATAATGCTCTTGTCTATGAAGCATCTCATTAGAAAAGGTTCATGGAAACCACAAATTTTGGAAAACAGCAACAAGGTAGCTAAAATGTCACAAAAAAAAGTATGCTTGAGGTGGTAACCCTAACCCTTGACTTTTTATAATAAAACAGGTAATGTGTCTCATGGGAGGTACAAACACGTTTTTTTAATAAGCTGCAAAAAAACATTTAACTCCAATGAGTGACATGATAACTACGAACTCACATAGAATAATATTTAAATACGAAATCTAGGGCCTAGTGGACTGATTTGGTTTCTTGCACTTTTTGGAGGTTTCCTGCTACTTCTGCTCTGTTTATTACAGCCGTGTGTAATGTAGTCTGCATCGCCACCATCTGATGACCCGAAGCAGTCTAGTTTATTATAGAAACAAGCCTAACTGGCATTTTCTTTTAAAAAAAAAAACATTTTTGTTTCAAGATTTTACTTTCAAATTATATGGGTCTAATGTGTCACTGCAGATTTAAATGATTGCTAAATGTTTGTAGCTCTTTTTTTTATGTATCTTGATATCTGACTAAAACAATTGTTCATCAGAATCTAATCAAACGACTAATTTACTGTTTCAGAACCTATCACTGTTAGTCCTATAAAGTTCTCTCTGTTCCACATTTATGTTTCTCACTCTGTCTCTGTGTTTCTCCTTGTCTTTAGGATTGGATATCTGTCATTTGTCCTCAGTTGCACTAATCCTTTTCTCTCATTTCTTTCTCCCGCTCACCTATTCTTCTCTTTCCACCCTCGTGTCACCCCTTTCCCAAACTCAAGCATGCAGAACAGAGCAGGCAGGTCTTCTCTAGCAGACCAGAACGCTCTGTTCTCAGAGTTCTCACCTTTCACCCGGGGTGAACGTGAGGCGGCATCACTCGGGCCCCCGAGCCCCGCGGAGACCAGAACACAACACCGGCCTGACGAGCCGGGGCTGTATGGAGAGTCGGTGGCATGGTGAAAGACACAAGCTTGTGGAAAGAAACCAGGTAGAACAAACAAATGACCGACATCATAGAAGAGACGTAGAGATGACACGGAGACGTCGAAGGCTGGTTTGAATGTGAGGTTGTGCGGATCTGGCTCGGGCGAGGTGTCAGGATGTCCAGAAGGATGTTGTTTTTAAACTGTGTGTGCAATTATGTGTATGTGTTATGGGTATGACACCTGCAGTATTTGATAGTGTGTGGATTGATTTTCAAAGTTTCCCTCTTGTATAACCAAATATTCCAAAATAAGTCAAATTATGGCACCTTATGTTTGTGATTCAAAAGATATTTGCCTTTATATGTAAGCAGGGTTTGTCCTGTGTAGAATAATTGATGGCCACCTCAAAGTGGTTTTGGAAAATGCATAGATTTCCTTCAAGTAAGGTAACAGATTCTTTTCCTTCACTGTATGCACTTACTGTTATTTTTAGTTATCCCCAAAGGCCTTTTCTCACCTAGGAAAAACCCTGATGAGGTAAAGAAAATAAATTCAAATTGATCAAATTTGTGATGATTTTTTGAGAGTGTTCTTCTCAAAGAATGGGGTGCAGCAATCATATTAACCCAACATAGGATCTGAGCACATGACAGTGATTTCTGAGTCTCTGGTAAACTATACCAGCGTTTCGTATAACATACTATATCTATCATCTTCACACGCTGCCATAATTAGTCCGCAGAATTTGTGTTTGTGCGTGCATGATCTCCTGCCGGCCTGTAGGCTGGTGTGAGTGTGCAAGTGTGTGCCAGCGGTAGCGACCTTGTCCCTGCCCCCTCCAGCAGGAGTGCCAGATGCTCAGTAATCTGTGTGAAAGGCGATCCACCACTTAATGGGATTGTTTCTGTTACACCTTAAAGAAGAGGCAGCCAGCAGACCAGAGCTGAGCAGTCATCCTCCATAACTGCTGTCCTGGGACCTCAGGTGGACACAGCGGGTGAAGAGACACCACACGAGAGTCGGGTGAGGAAGGAGGGAGGGGGCTTCACACCTCCGAATCATAAAACAGTAGCGAGCTCCCCTCCCTGCAGAGCGCATTGTCTTAAAACAGATGGCTGACATATTGACAAGGAGGAGAGAGATGATATGGTTGAAAAGTGTGAAAACCCTCGAACATATGGAGGCCTGATTATCTCGGTTAACAAATATGTTTTGAGGCAAACAGGTGTTTTTTAGGCTCAAATTTAAAAAAAAAAAAAAAAAAAGTTTGTTCAACTAAGGTGATCCGTAAGAGATGCAGCAACGACACTTTGATCTCATGAATGCCTCTTGTAATGTTCATATTGTCGTTATCAAGGTTGAACTACCAGCTGGGCAAAACAGGCAACTGTCCATCTTTGCCAAAAGTTGCAGGTTCACTGCACGATAGTTGATTTTGGTCATGTGAAAAACCCTGTGATGTGATTCGTCATTTTAAAACAGATCAGCCCCGACAGTAGGTTGTGCAGCAGGTCCAGTTTGAGATTTTGTATAAAGCTTGGTGCTCAAGCTGTATTGTGGAAAATCAAGAGCTTGTTGACAGATAAAAAAAAAAAAGGTTATAACTGGACTGTTGAATTCATTTGGTTGTACGTATACCAGCTACATTCATTTGTACGATTTGTGGGAGAACACTTTGATGATCTTCTCACTAACTGGTGAGGCAGACAGTTTTAGTTTTACTTCCAAGATACTGCAGAGCTACAAGCCGATAATTGGCTGCAATGTGTGTGCTGTCACTAAATCTATGACGCATTGACTTCTACATGTTATTTGCATTTTGCACTGGGGGATCGACCTTGCCATATCCTGTCTTGGTTTGTTGCAACTGTCTGGAAGAACAAATAACAAAAATGTAGCCACAACCTCTGGTTCAGGTTCAGATCCCAAGTCTGACAGTACCAGGCAGGTTGAGTCAGGTTAATTGTGAAATGAATGAGCTTTTTTTTCCTCTAGTGTGCACAGCTTTATACTAAAGTACAATATAAACTGAGGCAGGTTCTGCATTACTTGCTGTTTGGGGCATCAGACACATACAACACTGCAAAAGTCTGAGGCTCTTTTTATTCTTTTTATTTTACTTTTATTTAACCAGATAAAAGAACCATAGAGATCGAAACCTCTTTCACAAGTGTGACCTGATCAAGAAAGGCAGCAGCACACGCCCATAAATAAACACACATAAAAAACAATCACAAAATAAACATTAAAAAATGAAAAGTGCAGACAGTAAGTAGATAAAGTGCAAAAGTGATGACTTCAGTTACAGTTTAAAACACAGTTTAGCAGTTTAAAACACAGATAAAGCAGATAAAGTGCAGGAGTGATGACTTCAGGAACAATTTAAAAACACAGGCGCTGCTGATTGGAAATCTACAAGTAATGTAAGGATGCTTTTAAAAACCAGGCCATAAGTCATGTTCATTTATCAGACACTTTCAGACAAAGTGCAAAATGCAAAATGTTTTAGACCAATCGGATGCTTCTCTTAGGGTATTGTGTGATCAATATGATTATGAACTAAACATCTAAATGTTGCACAGCACTGTGTTTAATGCACAGACAGCAGTAGGTGGGGGTTAGTAGGGGCCCAACAGCAAATGTTTGCCCTGGAGCGTCTGTACAAATCAGTCCAGTGTGGTCATTATCAGCCAAATGTATTATTATCATGTTTTTAAATATGTTTAATCTAGAATATCTGTAATATTTTTTTTTAGCAAATCATTTTGTATATGAAAAAAATCACAATAAAACCAGATGAGAGTCCACATGGTTGCATGGAACATTAAACATATATCAGTCTTTTCATCGTCATTGTAATCCAGGACACGTGGCCTGGGTCTGAACAGCAGAGAGAAAAACACACATGCAAAGACTGGGAGAAGCAAAGATATAGAAGAGAGACATAGAAAGAAGCGACAGAATCTTTATCCCTCAAAGTAACACGAGACTGAGTTTCCTTCCTTGCACCTATGGCAGCAGTAAAACTGTCCGTGTCATAACGCCCAGCGTGTCAAAATGATATGTTTAACCATCTCCTGCCTATTATTCAGCACAATAGTCAGCAGGGATGGATTTCCTCCCAGTGTGAAATGACAGATTCTCCCTCTTTCTTGCCGAGTGCCCACTCGGCTCAGCGCTCCCCTTCAAAAGGCTGCCACTATGTGTCACCTGTGTAGAATGTAAAGACACGTTAGATAGAGTTTCACAGCAGACCTCTATTCATGCTTATGATTGCTTTGTTTGGCCGAGAGATTTCAGTGTCCATAGGGGATGGGAAGGTGGGACCTCTGCTTTATAAATGAGCCGTTGCTTTGTCAACACAGGAGTGGGGTTATCTCAAGCAGCAGCTGAAAGATTGATGGATTGAGATGATTATCAGTGAAACCACAGTATGGCGATTGGGCCATAGAAATGCTGTATGTATGAAAGAATAAAAGAATAAAAGAATTGCAACTGTAGACTGAACAATAGATGCAAAGATTAGTGAATTTATAGTGGCTCTGCTGTAAATTAATCTGCAACTATTTTGACAGTCAGCCCACTGTATTTGTAAAGCAAAAAGGCCAAACTTTTGTTGGTGTAATGTTTGATTATTTTCTGTCTCACATGTGGCAAACTGAACAATTTGTGGTTTTGGACATGGCCTTAATTATTTCATGCTAATGGCAAACAACACTGAGAGGAAAAAAGTTACTGAATGCAAGAAGCTGTTTATTAATGAGAGTGCAACATGTATATGGATAAGCTAGTATCTGAACAATAAGACTCTTCAATAAGACTTTGCAGCAAAGCAGTTATTAGTGAATTTATCCCTTTGTCTGTCTTTTGCATTAATGTTCAGTTTTTATTTGTCAAGCACAAATATGACAGGCTTCATTATATTTCTCATTTTCAGGGGTTGTTAATTAGTTTTAGTCACTTTGTCATGAAAAACAGTTCATCAACTAATATTTTTCAGCACAATTTTCACTGATGAAAGTAAAACTGGCTCTATGGAGTGCTTGGTGATATGTGTCATCATGATGAACCCTAAGCAAAGCTCACTGAAGCTCACATTTCCTCCGTTACATACTACAGCAAAGAGAACAACAAAAGTCTGTTTTGCTGTGGGCAAAGGCCAGGCGTTAGATCAGATGGTGCATTTGAAGAACGCCACCCGCTGGAGCACAGGTGACAAACTTATAGACAAACAATTTCTTTTGTTTAATTATCTTTAGATATTTTATGTCTTTCATGACAGGATATGAACTAGTTTTGATTCATAGCTTAATCCTTATATGTCGTACACTGTGAATTTTGGATGATAGACTGAATGTATTTTTTTTATTTTGAATAAAACAACATTACAACCAATCAAGTTAGTCCTCGTAACTGCAATTCTGAATAGTGTGAGAAACAAAATGTCTAACACACATATAACATACAGTGACTCCGTAAGGCCACTCTGTCTGTAACATCCGGCGAATGGAAGGAGAAAACACGTCTTAAGCAAACAGCAGAACGCTGAAAGTAATTTAAATATTTGAAACCATATTTTAAACTTTCCCTTTACTGTGAAAGACAGCCAGAGAGACAGACGCACAGTAGAATGAGTGAAGACCTGGGGGTCACAAGGGAGGGGTTTAGGGCCACAGATCAGGGGTCCCGTTCCTTCTCCAGCCTTTTCAATTAAGCCCCGGCACACTGGTAACAATTTATGAACATGACCTTCCAACTCTCCAGCTCCCACACTCAGCCCTGGGAGCCAACCTCTCCCACCCCCCCACAACTACATCAAACCAACCCCCAGTGCCCCTCTGACCCTCTGACCCACAACACATACCCCATCTTGACAAGACAAACCTCGTGTCACACATGCAAAAGCATAAGTGTATTATGTATGTATTCATACAGGCGCAACTGCACACTCACTCACACACACAAGATCAGGTCCCCTGTGTTCACTTTGAGGGGTCAGTGCTTATTCTTTAGCACAGGCTCAAAGGTGAGTAATAAAAAAATCCAATACAGTAAATGCATGGGGTCACCAGCATATCAATATATAATACAGAAAGGGGACAGATGACAACCCATAAGCCGATGGAAAGCGATTGAATTCTCTGTTTCTCCCTATCTCGCTATCTCTGGATGCATCAATCTGCAGCTGTTGATAATTGAATTAAGAAGGAGACGTGATTAACAAGTTCTTCAAAAAAGCTGGAATTGCCTGCAATCTGACGCCTGGAAACCTTGATGGGCTTCTTTGGGAGCGAAAACTATTTGTGACATCTCCACAGTTCAGCCAGCTGTCTTCATTTTAATTAAAAATCTTTCACGGGGGTAAGAGTTATGGAAGGTACAGCGAGGGCTGCTGGCAGCAGCTTGAATGAAATACCACATAACAAATTGTGTGTGCGAATGGAGTAAGCAACAGCTACATCAATCGGATGTGACGGAGGATGCGATTTCCCAAAAAGGGGGCATACTAAGGCAGCCAATGCACAGTAATGCTGGACAACTTTATTGAAACTATGAAAGTTTATATGATATTATGGGGCCTGCTGTCATTAACCTGAGCTCATTGCATTACCAATAACTTTACTGCAGAGCTGTTTGACTTTGGGAGGACTATTATAGATGTGTGTTTCATATCTTGACTTTTATTCAACCTGAAACATGAAGTCAGGCATCTATTAGAAGTATTACATCAAACAGAAACGAAATTTTGGTGCTGGAACTAAAAGGTTGTGAATTTTATTAGACTATAAGAAACATATGTTTCTGATTTCACGGTGTTTTAATTCTTTCTATCCAGAAACGTTTTACTTTTTTCTGTCTACCTTGAGGCTGTTAGCTAAATAGCAATGATATTTAAGTAGAATCCATTGATTTTTTAAATCTCTGAAGCTTTTTCTTCTGTTTTTTACGCTCATATACCTGTAGATAACCTTAGAAGTGAGAGTACACATTGTACTTTTCTTGCTTGGATGTGATCCTTTAGTTCATCTTTTGGTCTGCTTCAAGGACCAAACAAGTTCCCGTTATTGTGTTACTTTGTGAGTTGACAGCACAAAGAAGATAAGCATAATGAGAACTCAAAGGGCAGCATTGTACTCTACATTAACAGAATAAGCACATAATACTTTCTGTATAATATATTACAAATGGACACCAGAATGTGGGGAAGAAGCTTTGCCTGCAAGGGTAATCATATGAATAAAATTAATGCGACTGGCACAGGCATCAGACACACAGGATTGTTCATCACAAAATTAATTGTCATATTAGTTCTGATCTCATTGCTTATTATGTCATGTCTGTGTGCGCCAATGAATATAAAAAAGACAATATGCTACTGTATATCTACAATATACGGACTGTGGCAGTAATCCGAGACACCTGTGTTTAATGACTATGTATGTGGGGGCCACATTTGCAAATCATTTTAAATACCAATGAATGAGACATAACTGACTGACCTTGCTGTGAGTCTGCTAACAATTACACCTTATCTTACCTCAGATAACATCACCTCCTTCGACAAAGTAAGAGACAAGGATATATATATATATATTTCAAAGTGTGTCTGTTCTGCATGGCAATAAGGAAGGTCACTTTTTATAGTTGGTTTTTACCAGCTTTTTATTATGCAAAACAAATTTTACTCTCCACGACTGAACTGTTGCAGTCTGTCATCTTTATTCAAGTTCACTCTCCCAAGACCTCCATCAAACTCCCCACTGCTCCTTAATAGACTAAGGTCCTCTCAGTGACACCATAACTCACACACTCATCTCTGCTCAGGCTATTGTTCTCTTTCCTTTATCACTGCGCCAACGCCGTCCACCCACCGCTGCCGGGACGAGCGGTCCAGCATCTGTTACGAATCGGCTCAAGTTTTTGATCACACATCTTAATTAGCATTAACTCCATGTCGGTTGAGCCTTCTAATACACTTTCTCATTACTGCCTTCACCCAAACGGTCAGACATCAGAGGGATGCACCGAAGATCAAACGCAGGCCTCGGTCATAACGGGGTCCAGCGCGGTGCGTGTCATTAATGTGACCCTGGCAGGGCAGTGGAAGGGGAAGTAATGAATTAGAGTGGAGCTGGGAAGGCATTAGAGATTAGGTAGCAGAGAGGGCTCCACTGAGGAGCAACTGCGAGGGTCAAGGGTTAGACATATACCACCAACAGTTGTCAGACGACCTCAGCATGTTTAGCGAGCAGAGATCTGCTTATTGTGGAATAAAATGGAGCGAACAGATTCTGCTGCAAAACGTAAAACCCATTGAAATATTTTTCTCTAGAAAGCAATTTGTTTTAGAAAAATAAACAGAAATTATTTTATTTAAAAGTGTACTGTATGTTGCCAATTAGGCTCCATGAACGACAAAATCGTGTAGTATGCCATCTAGTTCTCATAAACAAATTCATACCAGCTGGTTCAGCTTTGATAATAAATACCTTGCTAAATTCCAATCAGCCATACTGGGGGGAAATGACTCAGCAATAATTAAAAAGTTATTACATGAATAAATTAATTATTTAAAGCATTTGGGAAAATAAAGTATTTTATTGCTGTTTTATGTCAGAAAATAAATTATATTTCTGTTGGGGAAAAAAACATGATACATATATGATTTATAGATGCAATTTTTTTCCCCCAATAGCTGTGTAAACAGCATTATAAATTATTTTTTGCATTAAAATTAATCACATATTCCACATGGAGTAACTTTCAGCGCAGCCACAGTGGTGACAAGCATTTTTCCCATATGCCCATGCAACTGTAACTCTTGCTTTAAAACTAAATAAATGCAAGATTCATTGCTCTGTAGATCTGATCCTTCCCCTCTCGAATGTAAAGAAGCACTCTCAGGACCCTGACGAGGTATAAATTGTGCAGTACTCCGTGAGAAAGACCTCATTCTCCCTCCCTGCCCGCCTGCCCTCGTAGGTGCGATAAGTAAAGCATCCCTATAAATCTGGTGATCATCAAAGAAGTTCTGCTTCCAGGCATCGTAACCGCAGACGCAGATCTGAGAGGCGGAGGGGTCAGTCACAGAACCTGACTCACACAGAGGCCGTCAATAACAAATTCTTTCCCCCGACTGTCCAGTTCGGAGCACTGGCTTCTTCTGATGCATCGTCTTGTTATTGTTCCAGTGAAACATTACACACAGGACAGCCACGCTGATGATGTCGTAAATGATGACCGGCCTCAGACGTGGGATCCTGAGTAAACTTCTGAGGTCAGTAGGGCCTTGTTGTGATGTAATTTCCTGCTGCGCTGACGATAAGTGATGGCGTATGTTTACTGTTAATCACTGGATGTAGCCTTTGTTGACACTTGTTCGGTGTGCTTTATGAAAAGACTGTCCTGTGACTGCGGAATAACACACTGTATGCAATACCTGAGTGACTCATGACAGTGGAATGGAAAATTAGGTTTCAACGTTATCATAACATACAGTACACTCATTTATAATAGTGTTTTACAAAACTTTATCATACATTTGTTGGCTCTGGAGCATCTCATGGCATCTGATTAGGTTTTGCACGGGAAATGGCATCCTTCTTCCATTACAGAGGCTTACACTTTGTAAGTACAGCCAGTGCGTCTTCACTGGACCAGTGGCCTGACAGGGAGCACTGCTAATAATTAAGGTGCAGCCAACACACACTTCTTATTTTATCCTTATTTCAGTGCACAACTATTACTGTGACATGTTTTATGCATAGTTATAAAAATATAACAGTTTGTGGTAATTCATTTTAATAATTTTCTGACATATTGTTTTTATTTACATACTTCCTGCAGTTAGCACTTTAACATAGTGTTGATGTGTAATATTTAGTGTGATATCTAGTGTCTGTTTTATCATTTTATATATTTTACATGAACAGCAATCCACACGAAATGCAAGGTGGCCAAGCTCCCAAAACTGAAAGACTTGAAAAAGATGACTAAAAATCAGTACAAATCTTACTAAACCCATTGCAGTTGTGTCGTATATGTTTGTACATGTGTTTGTGTGATTAAGCACCCATTTTGCTTTTGAAAAGGGCCGGTTCAAAAAGTGAATCACATAGGTTTCTGTTATTACAACCCACAATGTACCTGCGAGTTTACTTCTGGTCTTTTGAATAATCTTTAAAATGTACTTTCTAACTTACTATATGTAATAATGACTCTTTCCTCTAAAATTCTAATTAAAACAATTGAATGCCTACAACCTCAGAGAAAGTGCTTTCTAAGGAAAGGAAGAAACAGAATTTTCTGCTCAAAAATGTGCTATATGCTATATATCTTGCTAATGCAAATACTAATCTGCTGAAAATGTATGCTCATGTATTTTAAGAATGTTTGGATTGTTCATCAGCCGTTCATCTTCTTCTTACCGATATAAATATCTGTGAAAACTGTGGCCTGCATCGTCACAAGAGAGGCACGAATGGTGTGAGTTCTCACTGAACCCCGACTATGCAGCCATGGCTAATGTCAATTAAACAGAGTGGCTTAGTGACTGTGACCTAAAGATGATCGCTGGTGTCAGCTGCTGGCCAAGGTCACGCCACAGTGTTAACAAGATTTGATCCTCTGAGCTCTCTGTTGCACTTTCCTCGCTTCCCTCATTTTATCCTTTCTACTTGTCCTGTCTCCTGCACCGATATTTCACTGTCAGGTTTTTGTTGCTCTTGGTTTTTACAATACACTTTCTCTCTCTCTCTCTCTCTCTCTCTCTCTCTCTCTCTGCTCCGTCCAGTTTAATGTCTCTCTTTGTCTCGCCTCGTACTCCTCTCGTCTACCGGATCGTTTTAATCAACAAGATGCCGGGTGACATTCATTGTCTCAGCCAATACATTTTGTTCCATTGCAGATAAATGTTGTGCCTCTTTTGATTTGTGGCCTGCTGTCTCGGTTTTATAAGCATAAACATAAAAGATCATTTATCACCACAGCCACATCATGTTCAATGAATGTAGTTAAATACTCATTTAAATATGTTCGCTGCTATAATAAGAGTGCAGGGACCAACCTCTCTGTCACTAAGTGTTCCTAAAACTGTGTGAATGCAATGTGTCATATCTATCTTTGATTATAGATTGCATATTATCTTATAAGCCCTAAAGAAATGTGGCTGAATGTTTTGTTTTTAGCAAAAACATGATTTATGCACCACAGTGTACATTTTCAACAGAAGGATTATTGCTCTGTCCATTACCAAAAATCTCACACAGGCATCAGTCCAAAACGGACTTTTGTCAAACAGACATTTTGTGCTTTATGATATGTCAAAAATGTTTAAGTGTTGTTGAAGCCCAGTTGCTCAAGAATGTACCATATATCACCTCTTGTTTTCAGGTACAGATGATGGATGAATGCATGTTTAAATTCCCTCACAGTTGTTTTAATGTGTTCTTCATGATTATATGTAAGCTCAGTTTAGAAGTGGCTAATGTTGAACCCCTGATAATAACAATGAGTTCTCTGACTTTAATAGAGATATTGAATCTAAAAAGACAGTGGGGCCAATGTTAATCATGTCTAATAAATAAGTAGAAGCACCTTAGCATTAGCATTTTATTTTACCTGTATGTTTCCTGATGTCCATCCATCCATTATCTATACACTGCTTAATCCTCACTAGGGTTGTTGTGGGCTGGAGTCTATCCCAGCCGACTCAGGGTGACGGCAGGGGACACCATGGACAGGTCACCAGTCTATCACAGGGCTATATAATTTTATTGGAATTTTAGAAGAAAATAATAATTCATTTTTCTTAAAAGTAGCTTTCTATTTGAATCATGTAGTGTTTCAGGTCAAGTTTTTACCCAACTGGCTAGTCAAAGCACATACATTAGTGTTTGGGCAATCCTAGCTAAGAGTAGCCCACAGACGATCTCTGTTAGAGAGGAAGGACAGTAAATTGAGAAAATACACCAGCTACACACACTAAAAAATAAAGCTGTCATTACAACTGGGGCTTTTAACCTATAAATCCTATAAGAACAGAAACTGTTGTGTATTCTTGTCCCAAAACAAACATGGCAGTCAACTAGCTGCTTGCACTGTTGATATGCAGTGCAATTTACACTGAATAGGCAAACAAATAGTAGATTTTGGGTGTGATTAGGGACGGAAAGATGTGGAACAATGAAATTTGAGAGTGAATGAAGCTGTCCCCCTCAGACGACACACAAGTGTTGTCATCTGTCACCAATATCAGTATCCAACATGTTTAAAAGATATTTATAAGAACAGCTGGCAGCGACTGAAGCTAAAAACTTCAAATTTGAAACTTTACAAATCAACAAACTGCATGATTTTCTCTGCCGAATGTCAACACCAGCTGGACCGGGACCAGTCGTCACACCCAACAGGCGTACTGTACATCCCTGCCTTTAGTAAGACTTTTTCTCAGAAAGGGCTGTGAGTGTTTCAGTAGACAGAAACCACAGTTACTGACTCATCATCAGAAAATCCATTTATTTTCATCAGGCTCACAAACAGCCATACGTCCATCTCTGGTAAGTGATGCTTAGATCATCACTCAGGCTCAGTAAAATGATTACTCTGCTCAACAAAGACATTTTTATGATAAGAAAAACAAACACAATTTCCAATAAAACAGTGGTTCGACAAACAGGCAGGCATACAAATGTTAAAGGACTTACGCAGGTGTACACACACACACACACACACACACACACACACAGATGAATCACATGCTGCATACGACGCATTAAATACACAAACTAGTAAATAAAGGGTCAGACAAAACGGACACATGTGATGTTATGCACAAACACAAATACAGATAATAAACCCCACATCCCACATGTTTTTTGTTGGTCAGAGCCAGCGTCAGTATTATCTTCACCATCAGCTGTAGCATTAGAGCTTCACCAGGCTGTACAGGTCTCACTCAGATGATGTGATTATCTGCTCCACTGGTCACTGTCTCCTGGCTGGTTGGCTGGCTGGAGCATATTAGCAACTGGGATGTTTCTGCCTGGCAGAGCCACCACCCTGTGTGTGTGTGTGTGTGTGTGTGTGTGTGTGTGTGTGTGTGTGTGTGTGTGTGTTTATAAATGGTTGTACTGGTTGGCTGGAGCACAGCAACAACCTGGAAATCTTTGCGTAGCGATGATGAGACGAACGAATATGTTACACAGCAGAGGGGAGCCAGCAGCCAGGAGTATTTCTATGTTTGGACGTCTTCATATTTGTGCTTGAGTGTGTATGTGTATCCTCATATGCCTGCTTTGTTCGTGGATATTACGCAGAAGGAGATTATTTTATCCGTGGGTAAAGAGAAGTGCTTAGTTTACCATTACAGTTATGCATGGCATGATGGGTTAAGAGGCCAAAAGAAACAAAATCCACTGGAGGTCGTCACGAGTCATTACTACAAACACAGATGTTTATGTGCATCATCCATGCATGCAGTGTCAATGAGAAGGCCCTCTGTGGATGAAGCAATCGCACCAATATTCTCTCAGTCAGTGAAGCAGTGAGATGAGACAGTGATCAGTGAGACGTAATGGACTGCCGGAGCTCCCTGCTGGCCCACCAGAGGTTTGCTTCCAGACACAGCAGCACTGCACAAGAGCCTTTAACACACCTGCATGCTTCAGTGAAAGCACCACAAGTGTGAATATCTCAGCCGAAGCTCACGAAACATGAATACCCACTGGAAAAAATGTTAAAGGCTGCGTGATTCTTAAATGGGTGTTTAGAATGTAACCACATGTCTGAAAAAACTTTTAGGTAATTTACAGATATTCAGTTAATCAGACAACATTTTTGCACGAAATTTACACTGTCAAGAACTTTGTAGAGGCAATAGCAACATGAAGCTTTTTTTGTTTTGTGTTTCCAGAATGTACATCAAATGTTCATGTTTAGTTTTGGTCACATATTTAAAATAAACTTCACCAGTGATGTGTAATGTTTTTATACCTCTTACTGTCTGATTTTCTTGATAGATTTTAGCAATAACAAACACCATAAATTGAACACTTGTCACTTTTTCAGATATATCTGATATATAACTTACAACTGTTTCTCCGAAATGTAGTTTAAGCTGTGATTATACTCCCCTGCAGATGCACACATGGACACGTAAATGCGACTCTATTATTCTACTACTTTTCTAGTGTGTGGAAGTCCGCTTCAAGGACAACCTTCCATAGCGAGCAGTAGGTTGTATCCATGTACTCCAAGCATGCACACTGCTGCTCTTGAGGTGTAGAGGCCATGCAGACCATCCAGGTGGACACAGATTTTGGGCTGCATGCTGAAATCTTTAGAGACTTTCACAGACTTGGAGAAATTACAAAGTTTAAGTCATTTGGATGCCAGCAAACCCTCTTGTACTCACAGTTGCAGGAAGGGCCAATTTATGGTTTCTGCATAACTGATGTGGACTGTAAAAGCAGATGCATGAATGGTTCTATTCATTCTGCACATGATGACCCACTGCAGACGGTCGCATTGTCCCTCATCATGAACATGAAAAACACGAGGCTGTAGGATATGGCACCGGGTCAATTATTCCCAAGTTTGGCCAAGCACAGTGGGCAGACATTCTCTTTCTGGAGAATTTAGAACTTCACATTGTGTTTTCAGGGCGGCACGGCAGAGCAGTGGTTAGCACTGGTGCCTCACAGCTGGAGGTCCTTGGTTCGACTTTTTCTGAGTTTGCATGTTCTCCCTGTGCCTGTGTGGTGTTTCACCAGGTGCTCCGGCTTCCTCCCACAGTCCAAAGACATGATGAGGTTAATTGGTGAGTCTAAATTGTCCGTAGGTGTGAATGTGAGTGTGCTTGGTTGTCTGTCTCTGTGTAACCCTGTGATAGACTGGTGACCTGTCCAGGTTGTACCCTGCCTTCATCCCGAGTCGGCTGGGATAGACTGAAGTCCCACTGCAACCCTGCAGAGGATTAATCAGTGTATAGACAATGGATGGATGGACATATATACATGGATGGATGGATGGATATTGTGTTTTGGTGCAGTTACATTCAAAAAGTTTAGGCTGCATGTGAACCCTCACAGCTTGAGTGAATGACGAAATTTACGTTGAGCACTCCTTTGCGAATACGGAGATACGAAAGCATGAATTGGCTTCAACACAGGTTTTAGGCTGAACAGTTTTCTTTGCAGCTGTTTGTGCTTTTGAGATACTGAATGAAGAAATTCTTTAAAAGTGGAACTGAATAACCACAAGTGAAACACAACAACGCTGTGTTCAATGTTGTCTGAAATAATAATAGTTTTGTTAATTTCCATCTTTTGGAATAACTCAACATAGAGAAAACTCTTGTGCTGAATTTTCGTCAGACAGCCAGCACAGCAGTTTATCAAAAACATTTTTCTACATTCAGTAGAGTACACTAACTCCTCTGTCATGACATCTTGTCTTCAGTGGGGGATTTTAGGATGATTTACTGTACCTTTAGAATCACAACTGCTCAGATATTCGCTGTGAAGACTCAGATATTATCCTGTCATACATAAGAACATTGCAACATTGTGTGTGCTTTGCCAGAGGCTGTTTCTGCTCCATCTTAAGAGTCCTCACTGCAGCTGTAGGAGGAGATTTCAGAAAATCTCAGTAGTTCCTGAAAATTAATTTAGAGCACATGTGGGAAAAGAGCTCAGAAAGGACAACAAGAATGACACTGAGTGGTCGAGAAAGATAAAATGGGGAGATAGATAAAACGTCAGAGATAAGGGAGGGAAAGGAAGGTGATAGAAAAGCAGATACTGGTGGCTATATATCCTCGCCCAGCAGCCATCTTAGCCAACTGACTGTGAAGGAGCTCTCTGTTAGCTTCTGTGGCCAATTTTACACCAGCCAATAGCTTCTGGAAGACTCTCACTTAACCGCTTTCACGCCTCTTACTGTGGCCGCTGCTCAGCTGCTGCTGGTGCCAATGTAGTCATCGCCCTTCTCTCAACAGATCTCCGTCTGTAGACCCCTATAGTGTTAAACCTATGGCACGGTCTCTCTCTGAGCCCTGTGCTGCCACACCTCTGTCAACATATTGCCAAGAAACCTGTTGCCTACGGTGCAAAGTCGACACACTCTTCTTTATGTCTATTTAAGTCCCTTTACACAGCTCCTTGGCTGTAGTAAATCGCCTCCAGCCTTTGGTTTGTGTCTACAGCACAACCGCATGTAAGAGCAGCACACACAGACCAACACACAGTACACAATATAACCCTCTATTCCTGTCCTTCTAGTGCCTCTCCTGCAGATACCAAACCACCCTCCCTTACCACAGGGACTGAGGGTGTGTTTGACATCAGATGGTATGAATTATTTGCTGGAGCCTCATCCAAGGCTTCTTGACATCTTTGGTTTTTTTCGAGGTGAAATATTTATAGGGCCAGTGTTAGCCAGCACAGAAGGGCACCTCACTGCTCTGTTGTTGTGTGTTTGTGAGGAAATGAAGGCAAACCACAAACACAAGGGAGAGGATCTCTTCTCTAGATGGGTTCTGACTGCTCTCTCATGTGTTATCAGCACTGACGTGTCGGCTATGGTTATGTTAGTTGTCAGATAGGCTTAGATCAGGCCACGACGAGAAGCTCTTCATGAACACAAATGGTAAGAGATAGTCCGGCTCACTGTGCTGCAGTCTGCCAAGACTCATCCTCTCAGCTGGAGATGAAACCTCATATCTCCAAAAGAGAGGGTCCAAGTAGAAGAGAGAATTGTTACTTATAAGCTGAAATTACAGATATTAATGTTACTAAACTGCACATTTTGTGCCATTTTTTATGTCACTCATGCCAAATTTTTGCAACACCTGGAAATTATTTTCTTAGAATCATGCAAATATTGAACTTTAAGCACTATAAAGATGGACAAGGTTAGATTTATGAAACACATTGCCCAGGAATATGACACCAGGGTTTAGTCATACTGTACATAACAATAAGAGTACATGTAATTTAATCTAGTTTTGGAAAGTATTAACTACAACAACTTTAAATGAATGATTAATTAAATATGTTACAGCTTAAATTCTAAAACTAACAGAATATTTGTACATCTGTGTCTAATATCATGATTCAGGTAATATCACATTGCTCTCCTTTCATACCCATGATTATATTAAAACTGAGATCTGACCACATCTGTATGATATATATACTGTATGTTTTAGGTCATATCTTCAACCAAAACCACCACGCTACCTCTTCTTCTCAGACACTTGTCCATCTGGTTGCAGCCTTTCAGTCGGCCAGTGCATTTTCCACCATCGTATCAATTTACAGGCCACTAATTTAACATCGTTCCAGCTCATTAGCCTGAAATGTATCACTGACCTCAAATTAAAGACACAGTAAGTAGCAATTAATAAAGCTAAGTGAAAAGACTGTAACAGTAAATAACTTGATTGCTGAAAATCCTCATTTGTTTACTTTTACAGAAACCTCAGTGAGATAATGCTCGGTGATGAAAGGTAAGCTTGCTGCGCATATCCATCAACGACGAGATAGTATTAATGCTTGAAGAGCATTTCTGTTTTATAGGTTTCAACTTTCAGACCTTTAAACAATGTTTTAGTAAAGCATAAAGTTGTTATGGAGGCTAGTTGTCTGAGCCACATGTGTTTAGTTTTGAAACACTTATCCTCCCGATGACAGATGAAACTAGAGTTTTTCCATGACAACTCCAGACTCAGGCCACCTAACAATAGCCCCCCACAGTCTTGATACCCCAACAGAAGGAGAGACTTAGCTCCTTCAACACCTTCACTGTTGTCAGCCGACAAAATCCGCACTACTTCGTCAGTAGATTAACTCTCAGAAAATCAGCCAATTACACGCTGTCTTGTGTTTAATGAGTAGAAAAAACTGTGACATTGGAAAAATGTGGATTATTCTCCCACAGTGCTACAGACGGAGCAGTGCTGTGAAGGTATTCATGGCAGGAAAATGTTTGAAATTTATGTCCATTATTTATGATTTCTATGAAAAGCTTGAGAAATAAAGTAAAAAGTAACAAATCCTCATAAAACTTTTCCCCTCCCGATGCTTGACCAACATCCAACAATGCAAATCCTCCTGATAGTCCTTCATTCTTGGTTTTCCAGCTGTGTAGGGAATCACAGAGACAGAAATCAAACCAAATATCAGAGAAAAAATATGAGCTGTACGTGTATTTTTTCCTTATTTGAACCAAGCGCAAACTTAAGAGCTCTTTCAGTATCACTTTAGTTGGAGACACTCGTCATCCTACCTATTTTTGCACCTGCTATTAGTGGATTTTGTTTGGGTGGCTTTCCAGGGACCTACTGGAGAGTTGAAACATCGCTGGGCTGCCTGTCCTTGTTGCCACCTAATCTGGAGTCTTAGCCCACACTAAGGGAAAGAGCCAGACCAGCCTCCTTAGATTAGTATCAATCCCTGAAGGCTATTAAAAAGCCATTTGTCTCAATACAAATGGCAGGCAGTCATATGCGGCCCAAGTGTTGCTTGTTTTATTTTAACCCTGTAGAGTCTCTGTCTGCCATAACGCTGCTTGTGATACACTGGAGACAGAGTGGCTCTTTTCAATTCAATTTGTTACTGTGAAAATGAATGTAAAATATTTAAAGTTAAATCACTGTATCTAAACATATACACAAAATCAGAACTTGTATTTATCCAAACAGTTATGGTTAAAATGGGAATGACATGGGAAGAATGGCACATGAGGCAAAAAGGTCATTGTTCCCAACATTTTACTTGCCAAAGTGGTCACTATTGTCCAAGACGAACTTGAAAATTCAGTGGCGATAGTGTAGGATATTAATCAATACAGCTTGTAACTGATAGTTAGGCAACTGAGAAAAGTTAACGTAGATAGAACACTGCTACAGTATGTGAGGAGAATTGATTGATTGATATTTTTACCGGCTGCATGAGATTTACTGCAGTTGGAGTAATGTGTTTTGGATCGTAACTTTAACATTACACATCAGTGTCTTGCACTGGATATTAGTGAACCTCCCTTACACAAAAAAAAGTGTAACAAAAACAACGTGATCTATGGTTACATGTCTGCTAATGTGACAAAGCAGTAGCCAGTGGACTGCATGGCCTTTGTTGTGACTGAGACCTGAGAGAGTAGGAGACAGATGGAGAGAGCTGTGGCGAGAAGGACAGATGACAACAGCAAGAGAAAAAGAAAAAGAGATAAGGATAGAGACAAAGGGAGGGTGAGAGCAAGAGTTGTAGAGAGCAGGCAGGTTGGAGTGTGCTGGCCGGGCCCCAGCGGAGCCATCGATCCAGGCTGGCCTTACATCAGAGACAGGAAACCTGAGCTGCATGCTTCATCACCTTCCCCACGGAGTCCTCCCTCACTCCTCTCTCCTCTCTTCTAAATCTCTCCCCACAACCGTCTTCTCTGCTCGGCTCTCCTGCACTGCACAGTAGTACTCTCCTCTCCATTTTTCACTGCTTTTCCTCTCCTCTCCTCTGCTGTGATCCAGGGTCTGTCAGCCTCTACTACAAGCTGCTGTCAATTCATCATCTGTGGCCGAGGCTGGCTGCACCCGGCACTAAGTGCACATAGCCATCCATTCACAACCACTCATTCATTATACTCCCTGTACGTGTGTGTGTGTGTGTGTGTGTGTGTGTGTGTGTGTGTGTGTGTGTGTGTGTGTGTGTGTGCGTGTGCACTTGTGGCTTCCAGTGTGTGAGCATGCATTCACATCAGTGTGTAAATTATGCACAACTTGTCTTGCCTGTCTGCCTAAGCTATTGTTTTGAATGGGGAGGGGGTATTATGGGGGCCTGTGCCATGCGACTTGGGGGTAACAAGGTTAGGTTATCGAATTTGTTTAGGCGTCACTGTCTCCTGTGGGAGTGAACTCAACCCCCCACTATACCTCAATCCTCATCTCTCTACCGGCTCAGTCTAAAATATCTCAGCAGCCCAGTGCTGAGGGGTCTGTTGTGTAGCTGCTTGGGTGTTTGCTTATATATGTTTCATGACACTGTTCAAGACTCCATTTACTATACAGTTTAAGAGATGTTATCACTTACGTTCTGTAATTAGCTACAGCAAACAGTTAAGGACTAAGGCAGTGCCATTATAGAGTGTCTTAAGTTTCACTGGTGAGTCTGGCTGTTTTGAAACTAATTATCCAATCAAGTTAAGAAATCTTAAATTCAGCTTCATCGTAACGGGACACTTGATGGTTCTGTGTTCCTGTGTCAGTAGTTCTTTATTTCAAAACTTCTGCTTTAACTAAGATGATGTGTTCTGCAATCACGTTGCACAGTGAAAATAGGGCGGGCGCACTTTGTTTAAGAGACAGTGCACTAGTTTGTTTGTAGTGCATTAGTTTCAGAGACTGTCACATTGTACGACCTGCTAAACAGAGAAAACATCTAAATATAATTCAAAATGCCTTAATGGATGTGAACAAACCAACAACAAACAATTCTCTTGTATGTTTTTGTTGTTGTTGTTGCAGCCAATGAAATGTTTCAACTGAATTCAGTTTAAAAGAAAGTTTATTCTTAGAAGTTGTATTGAGAAATATTTCAGCAAAGAAACCATGTATCTTGTGTTGTAGAATTTCCATCACTCCAGTAGTATTCAACTTAAATATTTTTCAGTTATGGTTTGCGGATAGCACTGCTGGTTGGCTAATTACTACTTTGTTCCTGATTGAAATTTCCCCATAGTGAAAAAAAAAAAGAAGAAATTTTAGAAAATATTCATAGTCTCCGAAGAATGAATCAATATGATTTTGGTGACTTGCTGGTTTTCCTCTTGGGCCACCACGAAGCTGATATTTGAGGCTTTTAGGGAAAATATATCAACAATTCTTAGATCGTCAAGAAATTTGCTCCATCCAGTCCCATCATCCAGTCAGATTTTGTATTTGTTTAAGGCTCTAGACATTCACATCAGCCTCTGTTTGTGTTTCGTCATGTACCAAATGTTTGCATGCTAACATGGTGAACAGAACCAATGTTAGCATGGATTTAGTTGCAGTGTCCTGCTGTACACTCTATAGAAGCTGCTCAGTGGTGCAAACACGAAAAAAAAACAAAAAACGACAGTAATGTCAACACAAAGCATAATGCACAACCAAGAGTCATACCAGGCAGGTGTGCACTCAGTTCTCAAAACACATGAATGAGATAAATTGATATATTGTGGTTCTTTACTGGACCCCAAAAGGAACAAATTGTGATTATAAAACATTTTTTGCAAGGTTTGCTATGTTCAGAAGAATGTATTCATTGTTTCACAGCACCTCCTTTTCCAATGATTGTTTATGTAGAAAATACTTTTAGGGCCAGTGTGCATCGCGTGATGAATGCAAAAGTTGCTGGTTTGGCCACTATTACAAACTTGCAGCACAGACCTGAGTTGTGGCTTCGGACACCCTCATCGAGCTGCAGGCATTGGAGCAGACACTTGGACTTGTCTTTAAATAACTTGAGTACTACACTAACATACATGTTGCCCATGAGTCTACATAAGCGCTAAAGATACTTTCCACATTTAAATGTCCTGGGAAACCCCAGGTCCCATACCATCTTTCAGACCACTCATTCTGCACAACACACACTGTGTGATACTCTCAGCTTTCACAAGGAGACATGAGCCTAATGAACAACCCAAACAGGACAAACACACTTTTTCTCCTTTCTCATATTGTATTGATCCTTTCTGTTGATATAATATCCCCTCGCTCTCTCTCGCTTTCTCTCTCAATCTCACACACGCACGCAAACACACACACACACACACACACACACACACAAACAAACGCACACTCTTACATCACCCCCCACTGAGTGTACATATCTGAAAGTTTAAGAATATTAACTGAGACTAATCCTTTCGAGTTTTCTGTTGTCTTCTTCATGTCCTCGTCCTGGACATCCTGTTCATATGTTGTCCAGATCGATGGAACATATATGTATATATATATGTATATAAAAGATTAAACTACTGCTTAATATTGTACAGGTACCTCTTGCTGCCAAGCCCAAGGCACCCATGACCCTGTTGGGGATTCACTGGTTGTCCGTCCTTTGACCATTTTTGATAGATCGCCTGTGGTTAGCTGCTGTTTTGAAGATGCTTTGGCCCTGTCAAAGTTGTTTGTATTCATACAATTCACTTCAACTTCAAAAGCAGACTGTTTACTTGCTGCCTAATATAACCTATCCTTGACAGGTGTCATCCATTGTAACAAGATAATCAATATTATTTATTTACATACATATATGCATACATTTTCTTCTGCTTATTTGGGGTCGGGTCACTGTGGCAGCACACTAAGCATGTCATCCAAGATGTCCCTTTTCCTAACCACACTTTCCGGTTCCTCCTGGAGCATCTTAAGGTGTTCCAAAGCCATGTGAGATATGTAACCCCTGCAGCAAGTTCTGGGTCTACCAGGGAGGTCTCCTCCCATTTAGACGTGCCCTGAAAACCTCCAGGTATTTGTTGCGGAAACACTCCGATCAGATGTCTGAACCACCTTAGCTGGGTCCTTTGCACAGAATGTGCAAGGTGGGTCAAAAAAGTTCAAGGACTGGTGTCACAAAAGATATATTTCAAATCCAAACTACAAACTAGAAGTTTTCCCCTTAGAAGTAATGCCCCTGAAGTCTAATGCACTTTCCCAGCCTTCTCTGCCAAAACGCCATGCACTCCTGGAAGGATTCCTCTGGGATCCTCTGCAGCTCCGTCGTCACAGCCATCTTGATGTCGTCCATGTCTTCAAAATGGGTCCCCTTGATGACCCCCTTGAGCTTGGGGAAGAGGAAATAATCCCACAGAGCCAGGTGGGGTGAGTAGGGAGGTTGCTCCAGCACGGTGATGTTCTTCTCAGCCAGGAACTGTCGAATGCTCCGGGCATTGTGAGCAGGCACATTGTCATGGTGAAGCAGCCATGACTTGTCCTGCCACAACTCTCGTCTCTTCTTGCGCACTGAACAAAGCTAACGCTGCAGGATCTCTTTGTAGACGTGCTGGTTGATCGTCTGAAGGGGAAAACTTGTAGTTTGTAGTTTGGGTTTGAAATCTATCTTGTGTGACACCAGTCCTGGAATTTTTCGGACACATCCATCCATCCATCCATCCATCATCTATACACCGCTGAATCCTCACTAGGGTCGGTGGGGGGCTGGAGCCTATCCCAGCTTACTTAGGGCGAAGGCAGAGGACACCCTGGACAGGTCGCCAGTCTATCACAGTGCTACACAGAGAGACAGACAACCAAGCACACTCACATTCACACCTAAGGACAATTTAGAATCACCAGTTAACCTCAACATGTTTTTGGACTGTGGGAGGAAGCCGGAGAACCCAGAGACAACCCACACTACACTGCAAGCTCCACACAGAAAGATCCCAGGTGTCCCCACCGGGATGCAAACCAGTGACCTTCTTGTTGTGAGGCAACAGTGCTAATCACTGCGCCACCTTGCAGCCCCTTTTTTCTGAAACACCTCATACACATATATTTGTGCCACCCTAAAGAATAGCAGACAAAATAAATTCCCACTTGGTGCAGCTCAAACTGCAAAAGCATGATTGCAGGAACAGGAGGCGGCTCACACAACAAATGTTGCAGCCCAAATACAAAAATACAAATGTATGAGAGCAGCTGGGAAGGAAGCCTTCATGAAACATTACCCTGAAATACAAGTCTGCCTGTTATCATGGCGAGCTGGATAACTCTGAAAGGACATTAGCCCGCCCTTTTTACATGCATGACTAGTTGGTGCATTTGGCTCCTGTAATGAATTTTTTAACATCACAGGTATGTTCAGCTCCTGATAAAGAAAAAAAAAAAAAGTGCAGATGTTAACGTAAGCTGAAAGCCCAGGTTTTAGAGTCTGGCCAAACAGATTTCAGGGATGTGAATAATGTAAAAACCAGACGAGAGAAGATACATAAATAGCTCAAAGAAGAGGATATGGCTGCACCTCGGTCTGATGGCATGTAGTAGAAAAATAGATGCTGTCCAGTGAGACTAGCCATGGCACAAAAGTTGTTGTCTTAGAACTGAGTTTGAAAGTAATCTTTGCTGAATGTCAGTCATTTAATCCACAGTTCATTTTCAAATAAAGTGCATGCAGTTATTTTAAATTATATTAAATGTTTGTTATTGTCAACTAATCCCCCCCCAAAAAAACAAAACCAATGAAAGCTGTGCTTGACTATTGCTTTGTAGGCCATCGTAAAAATACTCCAATGCATCTGTGCCCATGCATTCCTACTAAAGATGTAAATAATTCAAAAAAAGTTTCCACATACATGCTTTAGTTAATAAAACGCATGGGCTCTGTAGTTTTTAGCAGACCACAGGGCAGTGAATAGTGTTTTTTTTTTTTTTTTAATTTTCAGCCATGGTTTGGTGCTCTAAGTTAGCAGGACAGTGTGGGACCAACACAAAATGAGCCCATATTAATCGGAGTGAAGGAACATGTAACTCAGAGCGTCAGTGTGGCTCATTTATGTGTTTTTATTCATTTTTAGAAAATAGAGGAAGAAGCTATGTGAGGCTTTGGATACACTTTTCATGACTTTACTTGAAAATATGAAATATACTTAATGCCATCAGCTTTTTCCTTTGAAGACAAGCAAACAAGATTGTCTGCTACAAGCCTAGGAAGCCAGGGTGCCATCTCTACTCAACTTCTTGGTAGGTCTTGCTTTGCCCCCCATGCAGCCACAGAGTGAGTAAATGGTCATCATGATCAATATCTATTTCCTGTGGTGTCAGGTTTCAGAATAATGTCCATATTGAACCAATGTTTCAGCAGACTCCCACCACAGTTTTTCTCTCCCAGCCGTCCACCGTTTCCGTTGCTGAAGGAGAGAAAATCCCTACAAATCAGATTAAACAAATGATTTTCAGGCAAGCCATTGATCATCCATCTTGCTAGACTGGCCTAACTGGGAGATCCTAACAGTGCAGACTGGGCATCTGAGAAGGGAATGCGCCTCTAATGTGGTTTGCGATTCCTGTTTATCCTGCACAGATCAGCAGTGTTAACTTAATCGCTGGAAACTCTTGATCTCACTGCTGCTCTGAGAATATACACCCTAAAACTGAATTCATGTGTTATGTTGAGGCTTTTGATTTGAGAGTAACTCCTCAGAAACCACAGACTTTACGCTGTGATCTCAGTAAAACCAGCTTACCTCCATGACATGTCTGTGGACACTAATTTTGGGAAATTTACTGTAGGTCAGGTCACATTTTCTTGTGTTGCTGAACGCTGTAAATCAAGGGGTTCATGAGCTGGCTAATTTTGGCCATCTTGTTTCCAACTGTGGGAAAGAGTAAAGTTCACAATGACATCTCAAGATCAAAGACGCAAAAGCCATATATTTCGTTGAAGGTAGATTTTCACTTTGAAGGACAGTTATAATTAGATTTCATCAATTGAAAGCTTTGCTGAAATGCACGACTAGTAACCGTGATGGTGAGTGAAGCTCTGCGTGACCACGTCCCCCCCGCTGGGAATCTTTGTAATATTGTAAACCAGCTCATGTAAAATACATTTCTGCATCTGTAAACTGAGTTATTACCCTTATGGGAAACAAAAAGGCCAGTACCCATGCAAAGTACTAGTAAGGCAATCAATGTACAGTCTGTGCTAAAAGCTCAACTTGAGGGAGGGGGTGTCTACTTAAAAGCCTGCACTTTTATGCCATAATCAATTTATGGGTGTACTGGTCATTCTGTTTAAGCCAATAAACTGGTGGATTACTTTGAAATACTGCTTAGTCCATTGAGCACCTGTGTTTATGATGGACGTTACAGAGGTCGTGTGCGGATGTCAGTGTGTGTTTTTTTGTTTTGATTCAGTCTTAACTGACTGGTACCAAGTCTTCAGAATCTTTTAGGGTCAGATGTTGTTGCTGTCCTGACAGTTATGAGAAGTCTGCAGATGAAAATTTTAACAACTAATTCTCCACTTTACAGATATATGAGGAGACTGACATCCAAGGTAGAACCGTACACATTCTTAATCTTTCACTGTGTTGCCATATATTCCTTTTTCACTGCAGGTTCATCTAATTGCTTTAAAGTAGGCGGAGCTTGTTTGGAAAAAGATGATGTCATGCACTTCCCTGGGCCAATGAGGTTTTAAATGTTATTTAAATGATTTTTGACTCAGATGACAATGACTGGAGGATGTGTTGTTACCTGTCAGTCATCCCACACTGCCACTGGCCTGATAAAAAATAAGTTTTTAAAAATCAAGCGCTCAATAGAATAGAATGTACAAATATTTGAAGCTTCAACCAGAAGGATTTGGGGCACTAACAAATACAACGGTTGCACCAATATTAACATGACAATCGACTACAACCTAAAGTTAATAAGAAAGTTATTGTTTGCTAGATTGTTAGATTACGTCTGACAAAGTTACACCCACACAGTCCTAATGAAGGTAAATCAGCTCAGGTTTTGGTATTCATTTAGGAATAAATAATATCCAGAGGGTTTTCAAAACTTGTTTTTAAGGGCCTCCACAGACTAAAATATTGGATACAACAGAGAAATGGAGATTTTTTAGTGACTTTTATGAAATACAACTTTTTAATAAATAATGATTTTTCTCAGAAAAACTATGCCACCCACTACAATAAGGTTAACCGTAAAACCAAGAAGTTGGTCTGTAAACTGAAATGTGTTTACCAGAGATAATAATTTTACCATTAGACCTCAATTTCTCTTCAATTTGACTAACATGGAGACATTTGTAGAACCTATATGATCACCTGTGTTCCTGTTTTTTCTGTTATTATTTTTGCAATAAACTAGAACTATCCTTTAACTTACACAGCTCTACAGTCAGACAGTCAAATCTTTATAGGAGCACAGCATACATTTGGATGCCTATGACTCCTTTACAGTACATATTCATTTGTTCTATTGCACTGACAGGTCCAGAGCTCCTCTCTCTTACATTCAGTTTCATTTTTCATCTCTCACACTTTCCCTTTTCCTTCCTGTCCTCCCACTCCTCTCTNGCACTGACAGGTCCAGAGCTCCTCTCTCTTACATTCAGTTTCATTTTTCATCTCTCACACTTTCCCTTTTCCTTCCTGTCCTCCCACTTCTCTCTCTCTCTCTCTCTCTCTCTCTCTCTCTCTCTCTCTCTCTCTCAGGCAGACAGGAAGTGTCAGGCCAGGCCAGGTTATTTCAGGCCTAATTGGGAGATTGATGTTCCTCCAGAAACCTGGCACCTTGACATGCCTTTCATCCTCCCTCATGCACTTCCTCCCAAACGGCGAGAGCCAGACATGTTGACGGCTTGCTGAAACACAGACAACTGTCCTTTTTGAGGACTTTACTTGGCCGAAACCAAAGGCAGGGATGATACCGGAGTGATAAACAGCATCATCGGGAGGAAACCACAAGCGGTCAGGGGGTCTTAAGAAATGACTGCTTGCGCTAACTTCCTTTATCTCCCACGATTTCATGGCACTGGTCTGACTGAGGCTATGGAAATACTGAAAGGAAGAGAGTATCCTTGAATGGGCTGGAAGAAAAGGGGCATCGGTCCCAGCTAATGGGGTTATTTGTGGGGAATGTCTGGAGGGGATCAGTGGGGGCAAGTAGCTCTATCGTGTCCACTATCACCAGGCCATGTCGGAGCGGGCGGTAACCTGAACCTCACGTCCACCACTTCTACAACACAAGCAACAAGAAGCTGGGGCAGACTAGGGCCACTGGAGCATGTCCTGACCAGTGCTCTCTGTTTAAATAAGAGGAGGCTGCGAGGGCTCTGGAATACATTAGTCCACCGAGTCTCAAAAAGCATATTTTGCCGCTTAAGGGTTCAGCATGATTTAAAAAAAATAAAAAGTCTAAATGTGTACATCTACACACGTTTCCAATGTCAGACTATAACTGTTTTCATTTCATTCAACAATTGGCTGAGTGTGCAGAGGTGAGAAAGGAGGCAGTAAACTTCTCTCTAAGGTATTTCTTTTCTTTTCTTTTCTTTTTTTATTTACAAAACTGCTTCTGTGATATTTTGTTGTGCATAAGAAGCCTTGGAGAAAAAAAAACAGTCCTTTAAAGGTAGCACTTAGTGCAAGTTTGTTTAACACATACTCCAGAATTAAAGCTTAGGGGTACTTACAGGCGTGTACAGTAGATTTTGTTGTTTAGTTTTTGGAGATGTGTGGTTTCTGGTTTAAGAATTTAAAACATTAGCTTTTCCTCATCGTCATTTACATCAACATCACGTGATGGGGACTTTAAGCTTTTCTGTCACAGAAAGTATTTCCATTGACAACTGTGCACAGATATGAGAAATGATCCAAAGCATAATGGCATTTCATTCAGAAATAAATCACTATTGTGTTCACCTTTACTGTAAAATAGAAGATAAAATCTCAGATTCAGATATCTTTTTAAAAAAAGAAAAAGGAAAAAAAAGAATGCAATTTATTAATTAATGGCAATTTTTTTTAATCAAAAATACTAATACTAACAATGGATTAACATTTTCTCGCTTTTAAAATAACCCTGACCTTAAATGAACTAGTAAAAATTTGTGTTGGTGTCCAGCCAGTGTAATAGGGAACTACTGGGTTCTTCAGTGATTTCAGTAACTCTGGAACAACTCAGCTGTGGGCTGAGCTAACCTGAAGCTAAAAGGTCTACTTTGTCTGAGCACAGCTACAGACAACAAAAGTCCATCTGAGGGGCTTCCACCTAGAACGCCAGCACCAGTGGCCACAGCTAGATGCCCATCCATGACTAGATGGGCAGCTGAAATTACCAATTAGTTTACCAATTGGCTGCAGCGGATTCGATTGGTTTGTAATTAATTCTAGTTACTGGCCCGTAGAGCAGGACGGATGGCGCCATGGCTTTGTCCTACTGACACACTATCCCACAGAGCTGGGCCTCGGGGGGGGAGGCAGCGGACATCAATACAGGGCCCTGCAGCTACTGAGCCCTCCACCTCCTCTTCAACACACACACTTAGACACACAATACCTTACACACACTCACACTCTGCTACGCAAACACACACAGACGGACCCCCTCGCAGCGCTCGGCTGATTCCGGAGAAGGCGAAACCTCAACCGCCTGAGAAGGTGCTGACGACAAACAAAGACAACAGAAATCTTGTGTTTCGAGACCCTGACCCCGTGTGTGTGT
>NW_007577858.1:18564-167678 GCF_000690725.1 Stegastes partitus | reverse complement strand
TGTGTGTGTGTGTGTGTGTGTGTGTGTGTGTGTGTGTGTGTGTGTGTGTGTGTCTAAAAAAAAGAGAGCGAGTACGATAGAAACTCTTCTGCAAGTGCAGCAACACAGGTGACTGATGGCTGGACTGGAGTAAAGGTGGAACTTTGCACCTCTACAACTTTACAACTCTGACTTCACTGCATTTTTTTTCTGTTATTGTTTTCTATGATATACTGCATAAGTATATATTTGCACGGGCTAGCAGGTGTGTGTGACTCTGTGTGTATTAGCAAATTGTGTAGCAGCAGTGGCCCAGAGCGGAGGTCACATGGCTCACTGATACCTCCCACACTGAAGGTCAAGGCTTCTACACCCAGGAGCAGAGGAGGGGAGGTTGAAACAGATCGATGATGCAGATAAAAATACTCTGCACCTCAGCTAGTCTGCTTTATAAACACACAGACACACACACAGTCACAAACATATTCACACACCCTCAACAAATGACTTAAATGCCACTACAAATGATCCTGGCCTCCTCTTAATGAAAGTGATATCAAAGTGAGAGCCCGCAGCAGCGACTGCTGGCTTTTAGGATAACGATACAGTAATAGAAGACCATTAAAAGATCATAACAGCTTAAACGATGAGGTCTCTGTTGTTGCTCTGGCCTAAACCTCCTGCAATCAAAGCACCGTTTGCACTCGATATAAAGGGAGACAAGTTGGGAGGTAAAGTTACGCCTCATAATGACGCTGCATCAACATCCACAGAGCACGCAGGTCCAAGAAGTCTCCTGTAGAGCAGAGACAGAGGCAGCGGAGGGCCGGAGGGAGAAAGAGAAAATCAGACAAGACTGCGGCTCATGAAAGACGACGATGCGTGATTTATGTGAGCTGTGAGAGGAGTGGTAATTGGGAGTAAAGCTCCACAATGCTTTTAGTTAATGACAAGTCGACTAGTGAAAGATGTCTGCGCCACCACCGCTCCTTATTATGGATGCTAGTTAACGGTGGGAAGAGGGCCGTGCCGGTGAGCACTCATCAGGTAATAAATGAAGAGCAGTGCTGAGAAAGGATGGGGGGGACCTGGCAGTTTTCGAGCTCAAGGCAGGACAGAATGTGTATTTCCTATTAAGACTACCCTCCTTAATGGTCTCCTGGCCAGTACATTATCGGAAGTTGCCAAAAATTATTTGATAATGTTGGCTGGTGAACTGGTTTTGGCTCACGATGCATGAAATGAAAGTATTTGTTTGGCAAAATATCTCTTCTCTTTGTTGCTGCTCTGCCTTTTTGAGGTATCAATATGCTGCCCATTGGGGAAACTATTCATATTTCTCTTATAATGTTCCACAGCATGCTACTTAAACACAGATCTTCCTGTCTGACTAACAGCTGTCAAGGAGTGAAGAAATGGCCACTTCATTCAGGAAAATGAATGAGCAACACATCTGATCTCACCGCACTTCTCATCATCAGCCATCAGCAGCAGAGACAGATGAGTGAAATCACTACAGGAGAGTTAAAATCAATATTGTTACTATCTTTTACCGTGATACTGCTGCTGACGTGACGTTATTTATTATTAGCATCAGTAAAAAACTTTGTTGCTTATGAGCAAATCTGCCCAATAAAAAGACTTAAGCGCATACAAAAGATGTCCTGATCTGAGCAGGAATATTGATGAGTTTTGCTCCAGTCAGTCCCTGATGTGTTTTGCAACAAATTACGCAAATAGCATTCATTTGCAAGACAGCGAGAAGTGCCTCGTGTCCTATAATGTATGAAGTGACATAAATCAAGACAAGGTAGGAGACAGTGTTTGATAAAAAAAACTGATTAGGCATTCATGTGCTTGGTTAAAGGGGTCTTAGTGTTATTCAAACAAATTCATTAATCATGATGTGCATGTCAGTGGAAGGTATACAGACGGAAGCATAACTGAGATTATACTGACATGTTTGCTGATTTTCCTAAAGCACAGCGGACGATCGACTTCAAACTAAAGATTCATGATATATTATTATGTATCATTAGGATGATAATGTTAAATATAGATTAGAAGAAAAAAAAAACAACTTAATGTCACCCCCAAATCCCAATTATTTAGAGCAATGGTTGTGCTTTCTAGACTGTAGTGCATTGTTTCTTGCTAAAGACATGCAGACTATAATGCACCACCACAGGCAGGCCAGTTTAAAAATGATCACTTATGGATAGTTAATGCTGGAGCAATCAATTGCATGCATGCAAATTGTTATTTTTGCACATTCTCAGTCATTTTTCATGGTCACCAACCCATTTTCAAGCACCTTCTTTCATTGTGTTGAGAAAATTCTTGAAAAAAGTGTAATAGCACCAGCAAAACCACAATCAATAGCACCAGCGTGTCGTGACAAGAATCCGGCACAGTCAAGGTTAAATACATCACATCAAACAGTCCACTTGATGTTGAATGTGATGTCCCGATTCCACCACGACTGTATCGGAACTGCTCAAGCTTGCAAAACATACTGAGAGGGGACAGAGGAAGAGGAGGTTCGGGGTGCTTGGAGCACGCCTGTGGCAAAACCTCCGTCAGACATTGTTTGTGTTTAGCGTTCGGCCCCATAAAGAATTAATGAAGCTCTCTGGAACGGTGCTATCATCAGGACGGGGGGAAGAATCAGAGCATGGCAAAAGCTGCATCCTTGCTTCTCCTGTGCAAAGCTCCCGCCATTTATGAGAGCCATCCATTAGCTCCGGCCACAGGGCCCAAATCCTCACGCATCTGCAGACGTGTGTGTGTGTGTGTGTGTGTGTGCATGAGTGGATGGAAGAAAGAGAAAATGGGAACACAAATAGGAAAATAAGGAATATAACCTAGAGGAAGAGGAAGGAGGTCAAAGAAGATGAAGTTTATCTGTTATATTTTATGGCTGTGAAGATTTTGTCAATCAAGCAGTAAAGGTGAAAACATTTACTGTGTGTATTGAATCATGCAATGTGGCAGGCGTACAGACTCTCACGCAGCAGGGCCATTAGCACTGGTGGCTTGTTTGAAGCCTAAGGCAATTCCCTAGTGAAAGTGCATGTGTGTTTTCAGTGTGTGTTTGTGAGAGCGGTGTGGAGGGGAGGAGAACAATAGCAGAAGGTCGAGAAAAAAGAAAATTAAAGAAAGAAGTCGGACAAGGTGTGAGAAAAATTATCATCGGCGATACGAAGCTCGGATACAACGGAGAAAGGGCACCGCGGCAGTCGAAGACAAACACGCACACACTCACACAGCTGATCTTCTTACACAGCCTTGGCTGTCTGTAGGCTAACCACAATCCTGCTCCCTGCAGTGCTGACCGCAAAGCAGTCAACAGAGGCACACTGGGCCTTATCCTGCATGACACGCTGGTCGATAATCATGCACACCACCGCATAGCACAACACCACTGTAACTGCGATACCTGGGCCTGCCTGACTGCCTGCATAAACAAACATGCCTGGATGGAGCCACACTCGTGCTTACAGTAATTCATTGTGTGGAAATAAAAAGGTATTTATTGAGTTTTTTTTATTTTTTTCCCCCTGATTGTTCTAGGCACATGTCCAGTACATAGAGAATTAGAGCAGTTTAGAGACAAATGGGGCCTTTAAGATTTGAGTTAAATAAAGGAAATCTAGGTAAGCTTCCATATACTGCAATATTTTTTATTATTATTTTCATTTAAATCCAAAAAGCATTTGAAATATACTGTACAGTACAAAACCTGCAGTGCACAGATGTTTCATTAAAAATAAAAAACACAACACTGTTTTCTTCCATTTAGTCACGAGGAATTTTCTGAAACTTTTTGTTTTACATTTTCTTAAAGATGTGACAAATTGCTGTGACAGAAAACCAAGAATGTGGCTTTGAAAAACAGTGAATGTTGACGATAGCGCGACCGCCCCAAACACTCACATCAGATTGTCAATTTGGTGGAGGTGTTGAACTGATGTAAAGTCTATAGGGATTCCACTGGTCGGAAATGTTTAATGGTTTATCACATATTTAACTCTGAAGACTGACTGTGACACACATCCCAACAAAAATGACTTTTGCTTTTGAAAGTGAAAGAGTGTAAATTAAGTTATAAAAGACATCAAATACAACAATAACAGCCATACATTGTCGTTTTTGGTTGATTGCGACTCCACACAAAATCCCTCTAATTCTGTAAATCACTACTAAACATACTTTAGTAAACATATCTTTGTATTCTGTCATATGCATAGCATTAATTATTCATCAGCTGGTCAGTTGTGCATTTTGCTGGTGTAATAAATTGGACAAAGGACAGCAATAAGTCTGAGATTGAGGTAAAGAAGAGTGCAGCTCAACAACTCTGAACCTCAGTCAATCAGCGTCTGCCCCCATCCTTCGCTGCTGTAATACTGTAAAATGCAACCTGTGCTGTCCTCAGTTTTACCACAGCAATAAAATGTCTGATGGATCACCAACAACCAACCTTGCTCTGCCACACAACATCAAAGACAAACTGTCACACAAAGCTGCTGATGCAGCTCTTGTAGAAGTCTTATATCCGCATATTAGATATTATATTTATCTGTTTATCAGACGTAACAGAAAATATAGGCAGCTATGGCAGTTGTGTTATGTCTCACCGTTGTACACAGAATTACAAACAAAAATGTGAAACAACCACACAACTTCAGACTTTAAGACACATCCAGTATACGGAGTGTTTCATTTCCAGATGTCGAGAAAAATGTCTGAAAGTTTGAAAAAGTGTGAAAAAGACTTAAAAATAATATAAATGATTGACCGTGTAGTGTGTGATTTTGTGATGTTTCAAACAAGTGTTTGGTCAGTTTTGCTGATAACAGCAGTGGAGAGTGAAATGTACGAGTTACACTCTCAAACAGGAGTGATTGTGAAACGTTCTCTACTTGTACACTAAAGATTTGAAGGAGCCAAAGTGCAGTTCTTCACTGAGATCTGTTTACGCATCATGATCATCTAGAAAAAGGCTGAAGGACATTGCATCAATAAGAATCTAATATTTTAAGTGCATGTATCCTGTTGTGTGTGTGTTTTTTTTCACAGCTCTCATTTAAAAACTCTTTTCTGTGAGCAGCAGCAGTGTTGGGTTATCAGGTTAACTCTGGCTTATCGCTCTTCTCTGTGTGCGGTGGACAAACAGCAGAGACGGCTTTGCCATTCGCCGAGAATGAATGGAAAACAAAAGGAATACGGATGGAGAGATGTATGAGGCATGACACTTAAGTATATTTAGAAACTCAACAGCCCCACCTGCTGTGCTTTGTGTGCATTGCCTTCAGGAATACAGGTGTGCAAGACAACATTTCAAAATGTGCATAATGTAAATCACACTTAACAACAAACACACATTTCCCACGTTGATTTCTTTCTATTATTCAAAGTTAGTATTGTTGTAAATTATAAGCCTTAGATTTATGCTTTTTATTCTCCAGCTACATCTGAAATCTTTCAAACAGCTTCATGTGTCCGGCACCAGCAGGGTTGAAAAGTTCTAGTTTTTGTTGTTTACAAGTTGGCTGATGTAGAAACAGACAGCTATGATATTTTTAAATGTTCTTTTTATTACAGAGGATATACTGCTTCAGTTTAGGCTGCTTTTGTCTAGTATGCTGATATTTCCTTTCAGAAAATGATGTGGACAGTAAAGCTGAGACATAATCTAGTTTATTTTAATTATCCTAAATGATCCTGTGGTGCAAGAACAAGTGAGATAACCGGCTGACACCTTAAGCCGGAGCATACACAGTCCAAGTCAAAGAAAACAAACCTGATACCTTTTATCGGTTAGTCAAATAAGAGGCTGCCTTTCACTTTATAGCCCTTTAAACCTCGCAAACAAACACAAACAAAGGGGAAAGAGTGCAGGCAATCTCTCTCTCTCTCACACACACACACACACACACACACACACACACACAGATGTGTGGCCAAACCTAAACCTAATTCTAACCTCGACTCTAAAACCAGCCAGGACCAACTGAAATGTCCTCACGTTTCCGAAAAAAAAAAAATTCACTCTGATATTCTTAAGCTCAAACTGGCTCTCAAAGATAGTTGCACAAGTATACACCCACACATGTGCACACTCGATCCATTATCCATTATCTTCTACTCAGCAGAGACTCTCCTACATGCGTGCCCACACACATAGCCACGCTCTAAAAAAAAAATCCATTCGTTCTCTTTGAACAGAAACAACAAAGCAAAGACGGGAGCTGGTCCAGACGGAGTGGCCGCGTCTGTTGGCCTCCATCTGGGCAGACTTTGACTCCCCTTGTGGCCTGGATCAGAGGAGTGAAGCCAAGCAGAATCTCTGTCCTCTGTCAGATGGATGAAACCACTTAGCAAATTAGCAGGCTTCCCTTCCTGGCTTTACGACACACACGTGGACGGACGTGGACACACGGTGCAAACACAGACTGTAAAAGCACACGTACAGGTGTGTGCAAGTGCACACATCTGCACGCACACACAAGCAGGGACGGGGCGGTAAAAGGCCAGCTCTGGAGAGACTAGCAGGTCTCGAAACATGTAGAGGCTGGAGAGAGAAAAAAGTGAGAGGAAAAGGGGGAGTGAGAAAGAAGAGAGGAGCATGAAGGAGGTGAGAGGAGAAGAGAGGATGATGAGGAGAGGAGAGGAGAGGAGAGGAGAGGAGAGGAGAGGAGAGGAGATGGGGGCAGGTGAGGAGGTAAGGGTGCGTCCTTGTGGAGGGAATGGCCACTGGGCAAATTAGTCTAACACTGAAATCCAGTCTGTTGAAGGCACCATGTGGGAGAAAGAGAGAGGAACATGATGGAGGGGGAATTGCCTGTGGCACGCACCCCTTTTACAGGGGTCAGCACCAGTACACAGCAACTCAAATGTACAGACACACACATGTATTCAACCCAGACACAGTACTTTCCTCAGACCAACACATTTTTTTCAACAACATAAACTAATACGGTATAAATCCACACAGGCCGGCCTCCGTGCACATTTTAAAGTCATCAAAGAAACAGAAACATGGCCATGATCACATCATGTGACATCCGTGCTCATCAATTATTTATACAAAGAAAAAAAAATCCACTCAAACATGCATGCTAGACATGAGTGTGTATGTGTGTGTGCCCATGCATGCTGCGTGCATCCCAGTGTCCAGAGAAGCACATCGGGGAATAACGGACACATGAGGATCAAATTGATTAAGGCCGGAGTTCTTAGCAGTAATACTGAGGATTAAGACAGCTAATAAATGTTTCATTCAGAGCCAGACGTAGATCAAACGTGAGAAAGGCCCCCGGCTCGCTCTCTGGGGTTAGTGTGATTCTGCTCTCTTCTCTCCTCCACCTCCTTCAGCTGTTGGTTTTCAGCTGTATTATGACAGCCACTACAGATCGCCTCACTAGCAACTACAGGCCCTGCCCTTGTGCCTACACATCATTAGCTATACATCTGTCAGCTTCCTAACAGGTTCCCACTAATGTGGCCAAGGACTCACTTCATTGCATTCCTATCCAGCAGGCAGCAGAAGTAAACACCATCCTCTGTCTGATTCAAAGCCTTTCTTTCCTTTGACTTCAACTTCTTTATTTCCTCACATTCCTTCTGATGTCTTTCACCTCATCCCTTTTTCTTGCATCCTCTTTGCCTCTCTCTCTCTCTCTCTCGTCCACTTTTAACCTTTCCACTCCACTCCTCTCACCCTCCTCTTCATTCTCCTCAGACTTGTTCCCTGAAGTATCTGGTGAGATTCAGGGCTGGTGCCAACGGTCAACAGGGATTAGCAAGAAAGGAGGACGGAGAATGTGTGAAAACCAGTTAAGTCACACACTTTACAGGCCAGAAGCTCTCTCTCTCTCTCTCTCTCACACACACACACACACACACACATAGAGAAGCACAGATAACTCACACATGTGCACAAACCCAAGCAAGCAGGCGCAAGCTGTTTCTGGCATGGCATGCTCATCCCTCAGCACACACGCACTGTCCGGACCCCCACAACAATATAAGCACACAAAATCGATATAAATATTCTATGTGTTGCAGCTCGAGTGATCTGCGAGCTTCTGCAAAAAATGAAGTAACATAAAATGCATTTACATTTGCGTCAGAATGCATGGAAGGATGTAGTGGCTAATGCTAGCCACGGTGACACTGGTCTTGGCAAATGGGCTGTGTGGCTGCGTGTGTAACTCTATCTGTGGAGGGGGAATACAGCAGTGGTTGGGTAATGGAAAGGTCATTTAGCCAATCCCCCAGGTAGGGGGGCTGGTCTGACACGGCTCGTTTGTCACAGTTCAATAACTGCCACTCCGGGGAGTGTGAGGGAGAGAGAGAAAACGAGTGAGAGAAGCGTAGGAAGTGTGTGTGTGTGTGTGTGTGTGTGTGTGTGTGTGTGTGTGTGTGTGTTCAGCCCCTGGCAGCACAGCTGATTCCCAGGGCTTGTCCCTCCATTTGAGGCCTCAAACGGGGTCACAGCGAAGGCCAAACACCACGGATTCAGACATCTTGATGTGAAAACTTGTAAGCTTTGGCCTGGAAGCATTATTTTCGCTCTAACTGGTAGATGTTTGGTTTTCCGACTGAATTGCTACTCTTCTGTTGAACCCGAAGATGGCCACTCCAGAACCATGGATGAGCTTTAATCAATAGCTTCTGATTGAAAATGAAAATCCGTATTTCCTGACTCAGAATTTTACACGGTTAAATATTGTTTAAATTTATATTGTAAATGTTGTTTTCTGAGCAATATATGGCAAAAGAATATTGCTCAGGATGAATGAAGTTTTATCTTATCTTTTCTTATCTTAGCCAGGAGCAGACTGCACATAAACATGAAGAGTAGGCTGTATACTATAAATATCCTTTCAGTTCTGAGGAGACATTAAAAAAAATAAAAAACTCAGTAGTTATTTTGAAATGTTTATTTATTGGAAATATTTCTTAATAAAACTCTAAAACTAGTGCTCAAGTGCTTGCTTATAAAGATCTGACATTTTTACACTCTTAATTCACATCAAATGAAAAATGGAATTCTCCAAATCTCGAGATACAGTCATTTAAAAACACACACACACACACACACACACACACACACACACACACACACACACACACACACACACACACCAATACGTAATTGACAAAAACTCATTGGATTATACATAAAATAAATGTTTTGGAGATACATTGCCTTCACAAGAAAGTGACAGACAATATACCATTTAAAATAAAAATTGGTAATTAACATCATTTGTCCATCCAATTTGATGCATGCAGCTCAACGCGTTCAACCATTTTAAGAAAAGTACATAATTCTAAAATACATGAAAACGGTAAAGTAAGACCAAGCTCCATTATTCTCGGTTGGCCGTATTGATTTGTACTGTCCCTTTAACATGTCGTTAGGTGTGTGACAGAATGATCCCTCAGCTTTGTGAGAGAGCCAAAGATTTTCACACATCTCATTGAGCGACTGGTGAGAGACACCACAGTCTGTCCTTCTCCTCACTTTGAAAATCAATAATAAGCTTTTCTGTGCTCATTCACGTGTCGCTGTGTCTTCCCTGAGAGATGCCCGAGGCACAGATTTGTATTCATCCCAACTGGAGATGAGAGAGATTTGGGGTTTCATGTCTGACCCCCTGTAGAGATTTAAGAATTGTTGACTCTGTGCAATAAGTGGGTTTGATCCCATCTAATAATACTGCTACCAAACACAGCCTTATAATGTTGTGGTTGATGATTTACAAAGACTTGTGTCTCCCCCTTGTGGACATCACAGGAAAGTGCAATTGTTTAAATGAAAAATTGTATTCAAAAATTCCATTAAAAAACAATAATTGTGTATATATGGAAATTCATGATCATATATTATTAGAAATGATATGCTGCAATTTTCCTTTTGCAACTCACACTTTGACAACATGTCAAAATAAAAAAAGGAAACTAATAAAGGAGGGACTGAGACAAACAAAATTTCAAAGAGAAAGACTAGATTTACAGCAAAGCACATGCCTTGCTGATTTAATTCAAATAGATTTGTGTGATATGAGTGTATTAACCCACTGATAAAGTATTATTACACTGATTAAGATGAGACAATCATTTGGTATGCAACATGGCAAAACTGGATGTTACATAGCAGCTAGTAAACCATCAGTCATCCACCACAGTATTACTCACTTCAGGTGTGATTAAAACCACACTGTGCATCTGTGTGGGTTTCTCATTGTTAATGCACAAACCAAAGCAGTATTTAAAAGAAGCAAACAAGGTACCAGACTCAGAGAGACACCCAGGCACCATTACCTATAAACAAACGCCTATAAATGAAGCGCTAAAAATCTCTTGCGTAACTTTTAAATAAGACGTGCATTCTTCTCCAAATGATAGTGAAAGAGATGCTGCCTCGGGTCGGGGGGCTGAGCTGATCGGTGTGGTCAGTGACATCATAGGACAGAAGCTCTTCCTCATTCAATATGACTCACTGACTTTGGGCCACTCGAGGTCTTAACTTGGTTAAGTATCCTGCAACCCTCAACACACTTTTTTTTTGTTAAGAGGTTTTGTATTTTAAAGAGAAGTCCTGTCAGTGAAGTTCATTCTGAGGAACTGTGTTCAGCTCAAGGAAGTAACAGCTGAGATGGCCCCTTTGATGTTTAAAGACGCTTTCTGGGTAAGTCTGTTTTTCTGGCGTTGTGCTTTACTGAAGCTGTCCCTGCTGAAAATGTATAAAAACAATAGTACATAATGCATTTAAGGTGTTTTGGTGCACTCACATGTGAGGGGAATCAACTGTGATCTAATCTGTTCATTAAACTGTGCGTTCAGTTTTAAGAACCTGCAAAACACACTAAATTTAAACTGTCACAGACTGCTATTACTGATAAATACATCATATTTTAGCTTTTAGCTGTCATCTGTCATTCAAAATCAGTCCATATTTACATTAAATTGATGTTAAATTATGCCATTTCAGACCAGCATAGACATAAGACGGTATAGAAGTCAGTATGATGTATTGTGAAATGTTGAAAACCGTCGTTTGCTATTACTGCTCTATAATAAATAACAGATAACAAATAGAGTACTGGTCAGTTGTACATGTAGAATATGTTTATGTGACACTTTGAGCATTTAAAGTCTCACCTAAAAACCTATGGGCAGTTTGACGAAGCACTGACTGTGTCACATACGACTATTTTTGCCAAATGCTAGTTCTGCATTTTGACCATGAAGTGGGCCCAGGGTTGACTCAAGGACGTGTTGTAATAGTTGTTGAGCAATGCTGTTTGTTGCTGCATTTCCACAAAGATTTTCTATGTCTTCTCAAAACAGGGGTCTGATTTCACCTGCCACGCCGGCTATGACGCTGTGATCCAACGGCTACGAGATGGGAGGCAAATATGCAAAGATGTCGAGGAGCTGTTCAAGATGAGGTTTGATCAGTTTGTATTTTAGTTGCAAAAACCAAAATGGATTATTAAAGTTCAAAAGTTGTAAAGATTTTGTGAAATTCTTAAAGCCACACATACCTAATTTCTTTTCCCACTGTGTAATTACCACCATGACACAATGAATATAATAGTTTGTCCAACAGTTCACAGCAGAATCACAAAACCACTGAATTCTTTGATTTCTTTGCAAAAAAAAATTGTGGGTATTGCAAGAGATATTTAAACTGTACCTTTCAATCATTTAAGGACATAATGATGATGTATTTTTATCAGCTTCCAGAAAAAAAGGAATCTCTTGTACTTATATGAGTAACCAGCTTCTGTAATTAGACATACACCCACTGGCATAGATCCACCACACATCTGCATCACAGCAGGTTAACAATTAAGCAGATTTTTTGATAGATTAATAAATTAAGGCTTAATACGTCATTTGTTGTCATAAATTCCCTACTTTAAGGTGAATCTTCAAATGTAACCGAAACTGACAAATGATGAGTCAGACAGCAACAAAACTAGCTTTGTACCCACGTAATTGGTTTAAAATGACATAAAACATGAGTCTATTAGGTGCTTGTTGTTACTTAATGTTGGCTTATAAAACAAACTCAGCCTTTCTTCAGGTGAAAGAGCAAAGACACCAAAGGTTCAGCGGAAATTAGGTGAAAAGTACAAATGATAATATAGAAGACAAAGTGCAGCATATGCAGCTGAAACCAGAAGTTCACATACACTGTATAAAAAGACACATAACCTCATTTACTCACTGTCTGAGATTAAATCAGACAAATTTGTTCCTGTTTAAGTTCAGTTAGGGTTACTAAAGTTATTTCTATTTGCTAAACACCAGAATAATGAGAGAGAGAAGTATTTATTACTTTCTGCAAAGTCAAAGGTTTACATACATTTCCTTAGTATTTGGTGACATTGCCGTTAAACTGTATGACTTGGGTCAAACATTTTCGTTATCCTTCCACAAGCTTTTCACAATAGTTTACTGGGACTCTGGCCCATTCCTCCTGACAGAACTGGTGTGACTGAGTCAGGTTTGTTGGCTGTCTTGCTCCACACGCCTTCTCAGCTCTGCCCACATATTTTCTACAGGATTGAGATCAGGGCTTGGTGATGGCCACTCCAAAACATTGACTTTGTTGTTCTGAAGCCACTTTGTAACTAATCTGGTGGTATGCTTAGGGTTATTGTCTATTTGGAAGACCNAGGTTCAGCGGAAATTAGGTGAAAAGTACAAATGATAATATAGAAGACAAAGTGCAGCATATGCAGCTGAAACCAGAAGTTCACATACACTGTATTTAGAGACACAACCTTATTTTTTCTCACTGTCTGAGATTAAATCAGACAAATCTGTTCCTGTTTAAGTTCAGTTAGGGTTACCGAAATTATTTCTATTTGCTAAACACCAGAATAATGAGAGAGAGAAGTATTTATTACTTTCTTCAAAGTCAGAAGTTTACATCCATTCCCTTAGTATTTGGTGACATTGCCGTTAAACTGTATGACTTGGGTCAAACATTTTTGTTATCCTTCCACAAGCTTTTCACAATAGTTTGCTGGGATTCTGGTCCATTCCTCCTGACAGAAATGCTGTAACTGAGTCAGGTTTGTTGGCTGTCTTGCTCCACACGCCTTCTCAGCTCTGCCCACATATTTTCTACAGGATTGAGATCAGAGCTTTGTGATGTCAACTCCAAAACATTGACTTTGTTGTTCTGAAGCTACTTTGTAACTAATCTGGCGGTATGCTTACGGTCATTGTCCATTTGGAAGACCTGTTTGTGCCCAAGCTTTAACTTCCTGCTGATGTCTTGAGAAATTGCTTCAATATTTCCATTTTATGTTCTTTCCTCATGATGCCATCTATTCCGTTTCACTGTGGATAATGACACTCTTACCAGCTTCAGCAGCATCTTCTCAAGGTCTTCTGCTTTTGTTCTGGGGTTGATACACACATTTCGCACCAAAACATGTTCATCTCTGGGACACAGAACCCGTCTCCTTCCTGAGTGGTATGATGGCTGGACATTTCCACAGTGTTTATACTTGCATATAATTGTCTGAACAGATCAGCGTGAAACCTTCAGACATCTGGAAATTGTGCCCAAGGATGAACCAGACTTGTGGAGGTCCACAATTCTCTTCCTGATATCTTGGCTGATTCCTTTAGATTTTCCCATTTTGTCACCAAAGGAAGCAGTGTGTTTGAGGTGTGCCTTAAAATACATCCACAGGTGTGCCTCCAATTAACTCAAATGTTGTCAATTAACCAATCAAAAGCTTCCAAAGTCATGACATCATCATCTGGGCTTTCCCAAATTGTTTGAAGGCATAGTAATCTTAGTGGATGCAAACTTCTGACTTTAAAGAAATGGCTAAAAAATTCTCTCTCATTATTCTGGCTTTTAGCAAATAGAAATAATGTTGATAATCCTAACTGACCTAAACCAGGAAAAGTTTCATCTGATTTGATGTCAGACAGTGAAAAAAAAAAAGGTCATATGTCTTTTTATACAGTGTATGTAAACCTTGGGTTTTAACTGTATGTATCCTTTTTGTTAGGAAAGAAAAGAAACATATAACAGAGTTCAGTTTTACAATTAAATACTAAAACACAAATTCTGGCATGCAGTGTAATGTGTCCTCTCTGTCTACTCGTACTAAACAGGGCTCTAGCGGAGGAGAAATATGGAAAGGAGCTGGTGACTATCGCTCGCAAAGCTGGAGGACACATCGAGATCAGGTATAAAACAACACTTAATATTCAAAGCATTTTGGCTTTGAGGTCTGGACTTAATATTGTATATATAGACTGTACAGCTAACACAGAAATATGACATATTGGCCACAAATGATAATAATAAAACCTGCTCTGGTAGGTCATGTGCTCATTTTGTCAAAATAGTGCATGATGAGATTTTTTTATTGCTGAATTAAACCGACCTGCAACATGAAACAGGAATCAGGCGCCTCTGAGTCACCTCTTAGTGTATTTGTTAGACAGATAGAAAGAAAAAAGCGCTGTTTTTGTAAGTACAGTATATAAGTGTGGGTGGGTGCCAACTACTGCAGCTCCCCGTCTCTCAGTATACAGAGTCTGTTGTCAGTTTCCTGCCCTACCAAGAGGATATTCAAAGCTGCTGTTTTTTTTTTCTTCCTTTTCTTTGATTTACACAGTAACCAAGGTTATATATAAAGTCTCGGGGGGTGACGGACAGCTGTGTCAAAATAACCTTTTTTTATTTTAAAGTGCTTTGGTGGACGTGCTTAGTCACCAACAACGCTGTAGTGAGCAATCAAGTTGAAATGAGCTTGCAGGGTGCCAAGTGCATGAATCTAAAACTGTTGGATGTTGTTTTGAGCTTGTAAAGTTAATCCACGTCTTTGTAAAATGAAAAAAAAAAATAAAACAAAAATGCAGAGGGGTCACTGAATGATCTCTTATCGTTAACGTGTGTTGTTTTTCCAGCACGTTGAAAGCATCCTTTGAACAATTGAAAACACGTAAGTCCATTTGCACAATGGAAGAATTCTGATCAATTCGTGTTTTCAGCATCAAATGATTCACCTTTGTCGCTTGGATGTTTTTAATTATAGAAATCGAGAACATTGGGAACTTTCACATCCAGCTATCTGATACCCTGAAAGAGGAGGTGAAAAAGATTGAGACATTCAGAGAACGTCAAAAAGAACAGAGGAAGAAGGTACTGGGTAATTTGTGTTGCTTAACAACTGACAAAGGTGTGAGGTTTGAGTGCACTGATGGCAGTAATGCAAAGTTTCTTGGCTTACTCTGATTATTAGTGTACATTTATATAACTAACACGGCAACTCTTTAATTGTTCCAATAGCAAGTTACCAGTTCAGGAGGTACAATTGTGTAGAGGTGCCATCAGTGTACAGCTGGTATAAACAAGTGTGCATGGAAACAATACACGCAAGACGGGATCTTTAAATTTCAACATTTCTGTTTCTAGTTTGAAAGCATCATGGAGAAGGTTCAAAAGAAAAAGGTTTCATTGTTTAAGAAGACCATGGAGGTAAGAACAAGCTACCAAAAAAATGTAGCGTAACTCTGTTTATTTTTCATGTGAAGTGACTGATTTGAAGGCGTATGTTGTGATCAGTGCATAAACTAAACGTAAAACATTCATGAAATACAGATGTTTTGCTGTGTGCACAAGTACATACACTAATATGGGAACATTGCATGTACGTACTGCCTTTTATTCTCTCAGTCTAAGAAGAGCTACGAGGTGAGATGCAAGGAGGCTGACGAGGTAGAAGAGGGGTCTGAGAAAGCAAATGCTACATCCAAAAGCTCTGAAAAGGTACAATACATACATAAGTTATCTCACAAAAATAGAAACGACTCATTTTGTAAAATAGCTGCCACCCTATTTAGACTAATGCAAACTTTTATGTTATTTCATTGACAAATTCATGACCCACACCCAACAAATGACTGTTCTGTTCTTCAAGTTGATAACTGATAACAGGGCAACAGCAGTAGCAGAACGTTTTGTTTTTTTTCTCACAGTTATGCAACAGCTAGCGGAACTAAAGTACGCTCATGCGCTGCTGTGACATCTTTCATGTCCTTTAAAGTACATATAATGGTGGCCATACCCCAAATATATCTAATTATACTTCAGTTGCTATGGTTTGTGTTTGACACATTGTCACATGTCACTGTGTGTGTAACATGGTTTTCACAGGTACGTCACAGGATCAAGCAATGCAGACAGGCTGCCAGTGAAGCAGGTATGAGCCAGACTCACTCTTCATCGCATACAGTTTCTATTTTTAACCAACATGCATTTGTAGTTTACTGTATTCATGTGTTTTCTGAATGCAGTCAGTGTTTGTTGGTTTAGATGATACTTTCTGGAACTTCTGGACTGTACTTCTTACATTTGTGTTCATTGCTGTGTTTCATTGTTAACTGTAACCAGCTATAATCATCTATTCTCTCACAGAGAAGCTGTACTTTAATAACATTGTTCAACTAGAAGCTGTTCGCCATGACTGGGAAGACACACACAGGAGCACATGCGAGGTACTGCAGACTGCATTGCTGTTAACGGCTCTTTCATCAAGTCTCGACTGACAGACTGAACCTCACACCACAACTCTTTTAACTCTGTGCTAAACCCCCCATACTGCTGACCAGTGAGGAAGTAAACTTCATCTTGCACGCAGCGTGCTATAAATGGAACAACATAACCACAGTCATGCAGAAACATAATCAGTCATACAAACGTTTGTTTAATGCTTTTTTTGTGGTACTCTGCAGTTTGCATGCGTGCGTTATCTAAAGTGATCACTGTCAGTGTGTGAAGTACAGCTTGAGCGCTAATAAGAAGAAGTAACAACGTGTCTCTGCAGACATAAAACATTATAACTTAGAAGCGGTACAGAAACAAGTGTTTTTTGTGTATTTCAGGTGTTCCAGCAAATGGAGGGAGATCGCATCAGTTTGCTGAGGTGTGCTCTCTGGGACCACTGCAATCACTTCTCCATGCAGTGTGTTAAAGATGATGAGGTCGGGTCCTTTTTCTCTTTATTTATATGAAGAGAATTAGTTATCCGAGCATTTTAACCCACAATGTACCTTGTTAAAACCTATTAAAAAGATATTCTAATTTGGACAACCACCATGGTGACTAGATTACAATGCCATTATATTATATATATTATTGAATTTCCCTTCTGGGATTAAGAAAGTATTTTTCATTTCATTTCATTTCATTTCATTTCATATTAGTCTGGTACGATGATACCACGATGTTGGAACTTATGTTCAGTATAAATGATTTCTCTCAGAAAGACCTCAGCACTTCAGAACCACCTGGTTTTTGCTTGGTATAAAAGTCTTAGTCTTGGTTTTTAATTTAAGCACAGCTTTAAAATTAAATGCAAATGTAATTTTAAAATAGAGATTCACCATCAGAAGAAGAAGAATGTTGGGATTTGTATTGTTCTGGCTGTATTTTAGAGCAAATATTTTTTCTTTTTAAACAGGATTTAATCTGTTAATATTGGGTGTCAGTCTTCTACTTTGGTCAAAACTGAAATATCTGCTGCCATAAAATTTTCTTAATTGTCACTAAACAGGAGATGAGATGGTGAACATTATACTTTCTAAAGTTCAAAGAGTCGACATGCATTGTCACTGTGAACATGCGGATGTTAGCATTTAGCTCAAAATATTAGTGTGCTAAAAATACGTTTTTTTGAGAGCAATCCAGTAAATGTATTCACCCATTAGCTGAATGATTCCGATGAAACAGCTTTCATATGTGCTCATTGTTGTCCATATTTAGCACCAATAACTGTGCTTAAAATGAAAGGCTCTGACTACAGAAATAGTTGACTGATTGACTGATACAAGATCTCTGCACAATTCAGATTTCCGCTTTTTTTTTTTGAATCAGTTGTACGAGGAGGTGAGGAAGCTTCTGGAGCAGTGTGACATTGACACAGACAACGACTGCTTCATAGAGATGAAAAAAACAGGGTCGAGGCCACCAGGTGAGCTCTCACAGTGGGCCAGTCGGGCATTTATAAGAATTGGTACAAGTGTATTTTCCCACAGAGGAAGCTAGTTGTTGACAGTGAAGAGAGAAGTGAGAAAAAATACCACGACCAAGGAACGGGCTTTATAGTGCTGCTCAGCAGCTATTGTTTCTCTTTCAGTTGACACACAAGCAGAAAGCAACACTTCACTTCTCTCATGAGCAGCTTCTCTTCTCTTTTCACAGATCCAGTAATGTTTGAGAGCTACTACCAGACGGGGACAGGCAGGGACAGAAATGGTCGAGTTCATTTTGCAGAAAGAGAAAACATAACAAGGAGGTGCGGCACAAGTCATACAGGAAGAGTAACAGGAGGGGAAAGCCCTGAGCAGAGCAAAACTGTTGCAGCAGTAACAGTACAAGATGACCTCCTGGTTCATCATCAGCTTTAATAAAACTTTCTATCTGTCCTTTTTTACCATTACAAAAGAATCACATGCAGCTGTTATTTGACCCTGTGGGTTTGAATCTCTGGACACCATCTCGTGTATCTTACATGTCTGTCTTGATCTGGATCACACAGGTGCTCCGACCCTCTACTTGGAGGCTCTGTGAGCTTCAACAATGACAGCCCTCAGAACTCACGACCAGCACTGGCATCTATTGGAGAGTGTAAGTATTGCAATCCCTCGCTGATGTATTTCTAAGGATGAATAACAAAAATCATCATCAGTACATACAATAGTGAGCTTTTTGTAGTCTTGCGTGCTTCCAGTGGATCTTTTTAACTGAATGTGGATTCACATATGTGAAATTGTGCCTGAAAAATTTGACTTTTAAAGTTTTACAAACACAGCAGTAGCTCTGAAATCAAAAATCAAATGAGCACACAGCAGTAAATCTTTTCTCTACAGTTGAAATAGACTACATACATCAGATGTGAAGATAAAATACATACTGAGGAAGTGTACATAGTAGCTTCGTTACTTTCGAACCAATAAAAAAACAAGTTAGGAGACATCATGAATATATATTTGCAATAGACGAAATTCAAAGGTCCCGTATGGATGTCTTGTATTGATTTCTAAAGGAAAGCTAACACAACTGTCTGCTTCGACTCTGGTTTCAGTTCAGATTTCAGATGGTGGGTATGCACCTCTGCCAGGCCTCCAGCCAGAAGCACCTCTGCTCACAGCCCCAGTAAATGATGACTGCTATGTCGTGCTTTATGAATACAATGCACAGGTATCACCATTATTTTAACACATTGATAATAAGAAGGTGGACATTAGCCACATTTGCCAAAGACAGTAGCTATGATTGGAGATTTTGTAGTTATTCAGGTATTTGGTTTAGTCTGTCTGTAACTAACATTAGCCTTCTTTACTTTGACCGGAAAGGAAGATGATGAACTATCTGTGAGCAGAGGGGACGTGGTCCAAATGTTGGAACAAGGAGAGGACGGCTGGTGGAAAGTGGAAAGGCGTGGGATGACTGGACTGGTGCCAGGAAACTATCTGGGCAAAATATAAATATGCAAAAGGACACACAGTCATGTTTCTATCACTTAGCGGGACATGAATCTACATTTATACATTCATTCATTAAAGACTTACTGTAAGCCTGACCACAATTTGCTCAACCCTGATTCTAAACCAGTTTCATCATGAAATGTAATGATTTACGTTGTAGGGACAAACAGATTTGTGTCGACACAACTTGAGTAATACGAGGACAAACACACACATACATAAATAAGACAATACAGGCACGTACTCCCAGAAAAATGCCATCACACACTGGATACGTTTAAACACACAGAAGTACTGCGTCAAGGGCAAATAAACATGTATAAAAACACACCACACTGATACACACATCTTTGTCAGGCTTCCTAGCTCAGTGCTCTGTACAATCATTGCTGATATTCAAACTTGTAGATTTTCAGACCATAAATTGAAAATCTAGCTCAGTTTACTCGGCAGTAGGTCATTTGATCAATTTACAAAATTTAAGATACGTCTTCATTCATCTTTATCTGCCTTTTTTTTTTTGTTGTTGTTGTTGTTGCTATGTGCACCTCTTTGATTACTGGTATTATTATTTATTTAATGTAACTCAGCCATGAAAAGATATTCTAGTGAGACCGTGCTACCTCATGTATGGTACGGATTCTTAGTGTTTGCTGCCTGGTACTTCTTCTCACAGGACTGCAGAATGTTGTCAGAAAAAGCACTGCACTTGATGTGATAGATCAAGTTAGGTGCTTAAGATAATAATAAAGCAGCCATTGTCTGCTTGTGCTCACTGTTGCCTTGGATCATTACTGTTTTTCTTTCTCTTCCTACTTTTTGTTTTTCCATTTAGAAATTCTGACTAAATTATTAACAAACTGTGTAAAACTGTTGACTTTGGGAATGTAGCACGTGTGTGTGTGTGTGTGAACTAGGGAACCAGAGTGGCTGTTATATATACTTTTGTAGATGTCATTATCTATGACTGCTGGATGGATCATAAGTTCCTATGAAAACAGCTCATAAGGATCAAAATGTAAAAATAAGGTTAACTAAACCGAGGAAACTATTAGCACATAAACATGTACAATACATTTCTCATATGACAGATATCAGTACAATCAAACACAATGTGGACGAAGTCAGAAATAAAACAATCCGGTTGAAATGTATGAGTTTATTTGTCTCCTGCTTGTTCTCCAATCTATACACAATTTGTTTCTCAGATTTTTTTTTTCTGCGGCACTAGCTAAGTATCTACGGGGTCAACTTAAAAGCTCAAAAATATTAAAACGATGCACAATTTCACAAAAATGTATAAAATAATGTGTTGGGAGTTCTTTGCATCAGGTTTATAACTAACAATCAAACTAAACAAAAGGGATCCTGTGACCGTAACAAACTGAATCTACATATACACGTCTTCAGGTAACACTGATGATACTCCTACTAATGGCGCTGGAGACCAAAAGGTTGATTCACAATTTATATATTGGCAATGCCTCACTGGAGAAGCCGGATTCAGAGAACAGCCACACCAAAACAGAATGTACATTATTCACAACCTGAATACTTGTGAACTTGAAGAACTCTTTCTAACAAACATGGCTTTAAAACAAAAACGCAGAGCTGCTGAAAATAATCCAAAAAAAAAGAACTGTTCTTATTCTGTCAGCGCCAATGAAGTCTAGCTTAAACACTGACCTGTATTGTTGTAACAGCCGAGATCAAAACCTTGGATCTATACTAAGGTAAAAAAGATTTTCCATTTTCACAAAGTCTGGTCAAACCAGGGAATAGTGTTCATGTCTACATGTTCTTTTTAGCATACATTATGCATTAAAACAACCATGAAATATCTCCAGGGCTCCAGCCGTAGTGCAAAGTAGCACACAAGGAAATACATTCCATACAATACTCCTAATCATATTTTCATGTAACAAACTCCAGAATACTCCTCCTCATCCTCACTGGGAATGAACACAAGTGTGATGAAGCCATAACTAAAAGAAATAAAAATCTGCACCAACATCAATAATGTCAATAAGCCATATACAACTTTGGCTTTTATAAGTATTTCAGCATGTGTAAGAAAGAAAGAAAAAAGAAACATTTAAAGTAACTTTAAAAGCATGTCAATAAATAACTGGTTTCCCCTTGAAGCCCCCTCCCACCCCAACCGCATCGTCAGTGTTCGCTACTTTATCATGAATTGTGCAAGGTGTGCTTGAGCTTATATAACTACAGCTGATATCTACTGTGGACATGTCCGGTGACGCTCCTGTTGATTTTCTGAGTGCTCTGTTGGCTGGCTTCATGCGTAGCTGTTGGTGGTGACCAGCAGCTCGTACGCCGGGTCGTGACTCCTCCTGCACAGCACCACGCAGGCACAGAGCATGCCCAGCATCTGCAGGAAGACAGCACAGGAGCCAAAGTCAGCTTCGGCAAACTTAACAAACAAACGTACGTGTGAATCTGACTAAGTAGCAAGAACGATAAGTTGTTTTTAAAATCTAAAAGGAATAATCGGAACAGAACATATGCTGTAATGAAATTTTGTATTCAGCAGTTGACAACAAGCATCCTGATCTCCTGGAATGTTTCTTTTCGCAACAAGGAATTGCACAGCACAACAACTATCATCTTTCTTTACCTGTATACAGGATCTATGTATGTGAGATCAAACTCTGATAGGCATCCACAACAGATAATTGGTGTTTTTTTTTTTGTTAAGGGACTTTGTGTTAACTTCCAAATAAGTGGCTTAACTGCAGATTAGTTTAAGATCTATCTGAACTTCCCCTGCCCTTCAGCCCTGTAAGTCTTACCTGTATGGATGCAAAAGTGAGTGCAGCCCATATGACGTACATCATGATCTCCTTTAACTTCTTCACAACAAGAGCTTCACAACCCTAAGACAGAAAATAAATGGCTTTATTTTACCGCTTCATGCCCATTTTTCACACGCAAATACGAATAGGGAAAACTATCAGAGAACCTTTTGCAGTTTGAATCTGTGTCAGTGGTTTACCCACAGAAAAACTACAGCGCTTCAGCTACACTTGCTGTGCGTACCTCTTGGTAGAGATCTGCTGGTCGAGTCAGAGTGCCTGTACAGTTGCTGATGTTTGGCTGGCAGCAGCTGACTGGGACGCTGTTGTTCTTGGATTCTTTAAACCAGCGGGTGTTCCTCCAGTCAGAGTAGTTGTGAATGCCGCAGCAGTGAAGCTAGTGGTGAGAATGGGGAGTGAAATATATTCATTTAAACTCAACTGTCTGTTCACATGTGAGTTTTAGCTGACAGAGAAAAAGATTGGGCACAAGGAGGGACTTTTTTTTTTCCTCACCTGCCTCTGCACATAGTCAATGGCGCGACTAGGAGCATCAGTGTTGGTGCCGTTGTATTCATTGTAAACCTTCTGGATGGAGTGATTGACCTCGTCCTCGACCTAAAACAAATACACAGCAGCAGTTACTTTTCTGTTCACTGAAAACTATTTATTAACTCTGAGCAGTTTGTCACACCATGACAATCCTGCGCTCAACCTGAAACAAACAATTACATTTTGGAAAATCTTATTCTAATAAGACCTACGCTATATTGTATAAGACACACAGAGGTTTGTCTTTTCTATTTTGCAACCGGTGGAAATGGAGTCTCTGACCCACTTTCGCAGACTAACACACTTCTGTAGGCCAAAGACATGCAATCGCTTACCTTTGCCCTGTATATGTAGCCGAGCACCACCACCACACACTCTGTTACAAATACCAACAGCAGGATGGCAGCAAACTGAAATGACAAAAAAACAGACAGAAACCAATTTGTAAACCAATTTGTAAAATGTATATTTTTTTTATAATGATAAACTATATATATATATTTACCGAATACAAAACTATTTGCAAAACCTTAAAACACAGGTTAAAAGTCTCTCCTTAAATACCAGTGAGATATCCATATAAACACTGAATTTGATTATTGTAATAATACCAAATATTCCTAAAAAGATTCTTCTTCATGTACAAGTGGTGGGGCACAAAATGCATACTACTTTCCATTCAATATGTATTTGAGTTTATATGAATGTAAAATCAGTTATCAATCTAAATTACTCAAATTAAGTCATTTTAGTACATATATAATTCCCTCTTGGTGCTTTCCTCCTGAGCAGTAGTGAAATCACAGTAAGAAAAGGAGGGACATTTACACAAAAAACACTAACTTCTTAGGAATCTGAAGCTTCAATTAAATTTTTAAATACCTTTTTTGCATATAAAGACTGCTGATTGTGTCTACCATCACTTATAGTGGAATGCCATTAGGATCTTTTAAGGGCCAGAATGAAAACAATGATCACAACAACAGTGCAGACTAATGGTTTAAGATAAGCTAGAAAAATTGCAAACCATTCCTTTAAGCTGCTTTGCATTTTTTTTCTCGTGCAACAGAAAGGTTTCTTGCACGTCCTTCATGTGCATTGTGCTTGTTTTAAGCGAAAGCTGTCGACACTCACAGTTGCCAAGCCACAGGAGCTCTCGCGTATTGTTGCACAGCAGCCAATCAAGCCGATGATGAAAAGGAGAGTCCCGACAGCTATTATTATAACAGCAGGGATGAGGGTGTACACGTCTTCGAAGAAGTGGTCGTAGTCGTCATATGTGATGAACACATAGGCTCCAATGTAGCATAAGATTCCAGCTGCAGCCTGCAGACAGAAACAAAGGAAGACAGTCAGGCACAAGGACACAGAGAGAAACAGCCAATACTGTACATCACTGCAGGACAGAGGGAGAGAACAACAAATAAATAAATGAATAATTGTCCAAAAATATACATTTAAATGAACTATTCCCAGCTTCAATGTGACAGATCTCAAAGAAAGGTGCAATGTGAAGTGGCCACCTGTCATCTCTACAATATTCAGGCATTCTGGGGGACTATATGTCTTTTCTTGATTGGTTTAGAGCTCAATTGCTGGTTTTCTTTCTACATGTCCATCCATCTCTGCTGGTGTTAATTCAATGATGCGCTGGAGGTGAACTCAGCTGCTGCATCACGTCATGGCTGGAACTTGTGGGCGGCAGCTTCACACACACTGCAGCTCGGTGCCCCTCAAACCACTGCTGTTTTCTTTCCAATTAGCGCACCTCACAGCGAATACAAAAGTCACCCCGTGTCCGTGTATATTTCGCGTCGCAAAGCCACCCCGTCCGTCGCCGAACCGCAGCGCATCTCTGGCGCAGTTTGCTAGCTGCTAACGCTGCTCTCCGTCGCTGGCCTCACTGGGATGCTGCACAATTGTTCTGCCCCGTTTTTTTTCTTACCCAGAATATGAGATTGAGGAAAACCAGGACGGTTTTGGATGACGTGATCCCACACTGGCCCATGGTGTCGTGAGCACGAAAATTAAAACTGTTAGTATAAAAAAAAAATTACTGATGCACCTGCACCTTTTGCTGTTAAAATAATAAAATGGCTTCGGTCGGGCCCACAGTGCTCAGTGTTCTGGGCTCGACCAATCAAAATGCAGCTGACGGAGGATGTAGGTCACGTGTTCCGGTGACATCACCATTCAAAACAAACAGTGTGAGGACGTTTGGTCCCTGCAACGATGTAAGTCATTAGAGCGATTTAAATTCTAGATACAGTGCAACCAGGGCTTTAAAGGCCACTTCTGTGTTATTTATACGTTGATCCCACAGCTATATTGCGTCTAAATGGTGTTTGTATGCAAAATGTGCGATCTGAAGGCAACGTCAATCACTGTGGCTCAAAATGTCATAACAGGCTAGGTAATTAAAACCAGAGCAAATAATGTCAGTTTTGAAAACTAAAAAAAAATAAAAAATCAAGCATTTATCTGCAGGGGGGTAGTACACCAATTAGCAGGCTGATGCAGTGTGAATGTGCTAGCAGTTACTGGTAAAAACTACAATAAACCTGTACCTACAGAAAAACAACCAAACCATGACCACTGCCACAACAAATATTAAATGATATCATCCTAAATCAACAGGTGAACTTTAGCTGCATCAGGTTTGCTGTAAACATCTTGCAGGTTAACCGTAAACCAGTGATGCACGATATTAAAATTTCTGGCCGATACCGATATCCGATATCAAGATTTCTGAGATTGCCAATAACCAATATTACTGATGTCGATTTTCAATTTTTGTTCACAACGAAAAATGAGTATAAATAAGCGCCACGAGAAAACCATTCAAAAGAAGCCCACACCAAATTAGACTACATAGTCTTGTTTATATACATAACAAAAGTAAAATATATTTAAACATATTTTAACAGATGTAACGTTCGAGTCCAGGATGATTTAAGTAAAAACATCTCTGAAATAGCAGCAATATTAAATGTAGAGACGAAGGTGTTCATCGGTTTTTCAAATCGGCTAATTTATGTATATATCGTGCATACCAACCGTAAACCTATAGAGTACTATTCAGTTCACATTTTGGCTCAATGACTGCTGTTTCCAGTGTACTACAACCATGACATGCATCAGTGTCTGCCTTAACACTGCTCAACGATTCTCTCATCCCACTATGTGCAGCTGCCACTTTACCGGAGTATTTCCACATTAGTCAACTTTAATAGTGATGAGAAATATAAAAGCATAGAGGCATTAGCAAACAAAAAACAAAAAACTGTAAACTTCCTGTAAATCAATGTTTTCAAGATGCATTATCACCACTCTTACGGGTGGATTTCACCCAAATCAGCAGTGTTTGGTTCTGTAGTACGTCCCATGCTGCTTGATGAGCAGCTTACAGCAGCAAGTCTTCAGAACAAAGAAGGGCCACACTGTGAAACAAGTTCCTCCTTACTATCAGAACAGCTGAGTCAGTTCCTCAGTTTTAAAAGCTTTTAAATACCCACCTGTATAGGAAGGAAGTTGTGTTATATTTTTAGAATGACTTTTCTAATGCTTTGTTGTTGTAGTTCTTAATGTTTTATGGCTTTTTCAATGTATTATTGTTCCCAGTTTTAAAAGGTGCTGTAGAAATAAGGTTTATCATTCTAATTGTACATGTCTGTTGTTTAGAATACATGGAATTAACTATTAAACAAGTGGACAGCTGTAAGCTACTTTCAAACTTCACTTTTCTTCTTTCAGTTTGTTGATACACTCAACACAACCCAAGAGTTGTATGACATAGCCACAATACCACGGCCTTTGTTTTAACTATGACAAAACTTATATTGTTTTTAAATTTAAAATTTAAAAGATTGAATTTATGGTTAGGTAGTTGTCTGTCAGAGCTCACTTGAGAGGCTGCAGCTCACCAGACTCACTTTGTCTGTGCTGCTCAGGCTGCTGCTGGCAAGATTCTCATGATAAATCATGCCAAACATTGATCAAAAATAAAGAAGTTAACTGAACAAGCTGTGGCTAAGTTATCGAATGATCATGTCTGCGTAACTTTGCTCTTGAGCCACTTATGAAAAAGTGGAGAGTTTAATATTTGTATTGTTTACAGCAAATTTTCATCAGCTGTAAGCTTATTTCTTATTTTAGAAATGACCTGAAGCCATTTTCTGCTGCAATAATAACAATATGGCATGTCTGACACATGACACTACAATATATTGATTTTGCAACTAACTAAAAAGCATAAAGCAAAGTATGCAACATGTGGCTGCATGTAACATGTTGCCAGCCTCATGATCACTCAAATGGTTAATCGGTTGGCACACAAACATCCACTAAAACAAATTACAACTAACATAGGCTGAGGCTTGCGGGAATGTCATATTTTTTAGGTATTTGGTCATAAAAATATAGAAAAGTTTTGACCTGATGATGCCGCTAGATGAAAAATCAGGAGGTCAACTACAATGTTTCTGTGAAAAGATTGAAAAGATTGATTTACCTTAACATTTGGTCTTGGACCTGTCAGTGGGAGGACATTAGTTTAGACCGTAGACTTATAAAAAGCGTACAGCTTGAGCTGATGCTCATGAAATGGTTTGTAATTTTTCTGCAACATCCTATTTTTGAAGCTCTTAAAAACACTGAGATGCCATTGATGTACAGTGAGGGTTTTAGTGCCAGAGGGTGGCAGTGTACCACCGCTGGTTTTACACAATCACACAAGTAGGGAGAGGAGCATTTGTCACCCCACAACCATATAATAATCAGTGTTTCAACTGCATTAATTTTTCAGATGTTCAGTTTATGCCTTGAATAAATAATAATATACAAAATGCACCCACACAGACCCTTGGCTTAAATGAATGAATGTAAGAAATGCATGCATTATGGCAACTCTTTCTTCATTTAAACCTATGAGACTTGTGTGTTTTCTATAAGAGCGAGATAGATTATTCAATTGAAAATTAGTTGTGACACTCAATCAATAATGACTTGGACTGGTGCCCACAGCCTTGGTTTTTTATTGAGTGAAAGCTTGCCACATTTGTCTTTGTCAGCTTTTGGTGTTCAAACTGAACAAGAAGAAAATTTACAAATTGCAGAATAGGCTGAGGAGACCTCTGCTGACATAACATACATCCACAGTGTGAATTATGCATCACTTTTACCTCTTGGCTATCATTTGATTCATTGTTAAAACAGGACAAGATAAAACAAACTAACAGAAAAAAAGACAAGCAGACGTTTGGCATTACAAAAACAAGATCCTATAAGTCCCTAAGGCACATACACGTGGCAATAACAGTGGCTCGTATGGTAGCAGCTCATCGACTCCTTGTGAAAATGTCAGGAGATGTATTAAAGTTTATACAAAGCAAATGAAAATTACTGATTTTTGCGTCATACAACATGAAAACTGATAGCATGTGTCTCAGTATCTTCGTTAGGTTTAGAGCTCAGTACACAGAACAAAACAAAGGCTTGGTTGAGTTTACACATTTTGCTCCTTTTTACATTGAAAACATTACATTTATTTTATATGAGTGAGTGCAAGTTTCCAGGCAGGGCTGGTTCCAAACTGAGAACTTGAGATCAAAATTCGTAAAGATAAATAACACCCCAACACCCATGCTCACATGCAGATTAGTTGCTTAGTGGGAATGTCATCATTTGTGTGTTGAACCGAGTGATGTCCTACCATCTGATGTTTGTTTGTTCAAATTAAACGTCCTTTTTATAGAAAACTATCCAATAAACACCCTCATAGAAACAGAAGACTTACAGTAAATCAATTGCTGTTTATTGAAACAGAAATCAACAGTTACTCATCCCTGCGGGGAAGTCACAGCAGCAGCTTGGCATAACAAGCCACGATTTAAATGACATTCCACCCATTATGATGGCAGATACCTAATTTTAGTCGCTCTGATGCAAAAATAAAAATACTGGGATTAAAAACGTTCAAGATGAAGAAATCTTTTATTGGTGCTAATTGTTTGTGTCTGCATTCATGCGTCCTCAGCATTTCTTGTAAATGACTCCACAAAGTGAATTTCAACCCAGCATAATATGTACGATTTTCTGTTATATTGTTTGGTGCTGGCTGGAACTCTTTATAAGTCATGTGACTATATGTAACACAGAGCTGCACTGTCCATACTTTTAAGCAGGATTTCAAGTCTTTCAGGGCACACAGACTTCCCATGTGAGTTATTTTAGTTACAGAGTTGGTGTCCTCTTAGACGACCATCTATACAGTAGGTCAAGAATTCTAGCCATTTTCAAACTTATCTTTCTGATATGAGTTTATGCACAACTCATTTGCTTCAAAGATCAGTCTCTGTGTCTACATTTACATCCCCTCCGGTCTTATTACCTCCAAATAAAGTGAAAAGATTTTCATTAAAATCATATCTGTGCAGAAATAACATTTTTGTTTGGCAAACATGGGCTCTGTTAGAGATTTAGACTCTGTGTAGGTCGACAGAAAGAAGGATTAAATCTGAGCATATGAAGGAACGGAGCATTTCAGTGAGCAGAGGAGGATATTCAAAGTAAACAGAGAGCACAGAGATGCGAAACTGAAACTCTCATTACCTGAGGAATCAGGCAGCATCCGTTCAGACTGTGTGGAAACATCGCTTTCATCAACAGTTAACACTCTGCAACATGTTTGGATCTGCAGTTTTTAGCCATGAGAGGATAGTTATATTTATTCATTCACACACATCCACACACGTGCGCACAAATTGATAATTAACTTATCAACACATTAAATTGCTCTTTGCAGTAAATCTATACGCACTTGTCTGACATGTCAAATTAATAAAAACAGACACTGTATTTGTGGTTTAAGATTACATTTTTCAGCCTCCAAATACAGACTCTCACATGTTGTGTGTCAGGGCGATCACTGCAAAGACTCAAAATGCACTTTCAAGCAAATAGAACATTTAACCAGCAGTTATGATCAAATATATGCCTTTTTTTAATCCACCTTCCTCTTCATAGTCCTGAATGTGAGCTTGAAAGTGTTTCCTTAGAGCCTTAAATTCGCTATAACCTCTTGAGCAGGCTTTTTTTTGTTTAAATTGTACCCAATTTTCTAGCCTACTAACCTACTTGTGTTCAATGTTCTGCACCTGAAAACCAGGGGATCTCAAGGCTGCTGTGCAGCAAAATAACAGTAGGTGAAAATGTGCTTTTTTGGTGAATAATTGACTGAGACGGGGGTCTATTTTAAAAAGATCTGAACATTTGTGTGCGGCGAATTCTAAAGCCTGTTACAAAAGTGCAAAGTTACGAACTGAAGGGTGAATGTTGGTTAACTCATTTCTAAAAATGAAAGTAAACAAATCATTACAAACACCTCAATCAGTTCAACAGCACAACAAACCACAGCATCCAAAGTTGATTGGCCACGTCTCTAAAAACAGTTTTCAACAGCCCTTCCTAAAAGCAGGGTACTTTGCAGGGCTGTTTTTAGAAGGTGTAAAATCGTAACTTACAGCGTTCTGGTAATTATTTTTTCTGTGTCACCTCCAGAGCCAAAGTTGTGGGGTTAACTAGACATCCAGACTACACAATTCTCAGCTCTCTCACCTGAATAGCATATTCACTTCCCCAGCTCACACCACTTACTGCTTTGAACACGGTGCACATTTCACACCTAAAAATTACATAAAGCAAATGACAGGACATTGTGGGAGAGATATTGAAATAGCCTGCCCGTTTCTAATAGTATAACGGATTAGCCCAAGGCAAAGAAGCTGCATGGGCCATCTCACTTCACTTCACTTCACCACTATTGATCGAGAGAATGGATCATCCCTTTATGCATAGGACAGAAAAAGTACAAAAGACACTATTGATTCCGTGTCGAAATATTCAGGAAAGTAAGAAATGTGATTTACGTAAGCTGCCTACATATGTCTTTATGTAAGTGTTATTTTGGACATGCTTTGACAACATGACACATAAGCGAAACGAGAAATCTTGCTCATGCTAAGCAATGAAAGGTTAGTGACGGGCCTATAAATAAGATCTGTGAAGGTCAAGTGCACCAAAAAGTTACTGTAAAGCCAAGATCGACATATATGATTACTACACGAGCTGTTTTGTGTTTATTTTAGACCTTCGAGTGCTGTTCTGGCTGTAGCTGCAATCTTTTACGCCAGTCAGATGACCCAAACGGATCTCACTGAACTGAACATTTTCAGTAAAGTCTTTTCTACATTCTCCAGTTTTCATACAAGACATTTTAGACAAAATCAGAAGAACCCGGTGGTGTAGCCATAGTGAAGTCAGTGTTTCTTTATAGCTCTCCTGTTCCATTATTTAGAATGCCAGTAATCCAGGACATTGTGTATAATTTATGTGCAGCACATCAAAGTCAAAGCAGTGCAAATAATTATTTTATTCAATATAAATATAACTAAATACAGGACACCATGATGTGAAATATAGTCATCAAAAGAAACTGGAAAAAGCAGTAAGCTATTGCAAATGGAACATGAGTTGTATAGGCTAAGTATGACAGGTACAGTAAATTACAGTCGAGATGAGCAGAAGACTGTTTTCTCATTTATTTATTTTAATCCATGAGGCCAGGTGACCTGGGATCACAGGTGCCAGAGTTTCATCCCCTGCATCACTTTCTGCTTTGGATGTAGTTTTCTAAAATCTTCATCAACAAGTCGGACTCCTGAAACAGAGAGAGTGACATAACATAGAATTAAAATCAATTTAAAAAAAACATCCCCCCTCTGCATTTTTACGTCAAGAAAACGCCGAAACAGTTTGGTTCTTACCTGATTTTTCGAGCGACTCTCTTGCGTATCCACCTGCGCTTGCAACGCCACCCGCAGAAACTCTTGGAAAAGCTCCCCGAGCGCGTTCTGCTCCGCCGGAACAGTGACTTCCAGCGCGCCGACACCCTGGTCCTCAGCTGAAGGCAGCAGGGGGGTGTCCATCACACTCTTCTTACCCATGAAATGTCCTGGCAAACCAAAGAAAATGCTCATTAACGCTTTATTTAACGAGGCGACACCCCTTCTCCTCCCTCACAGTTAACATCTTATAGTACAAAAACAAACTGATTCCACGGAAAACATAATTTTAAAAACATAGGATGATAAAAGAAAAGAATATTCTTACCCGTAGCCCAAAGATTTCCTCTTGGATTCACTTTGATTTTTGCGACTTTATTCCTAAGCTCAGTTAGGTCGAAACTAACAGCAGAAGTGAAAGTCATGACAGAAAATAAGACCAGGTACGTGAATAAGCCCCACTGGCAGACACTGTTCAGCGTAAAACCTCTCATCTCAACGCGGACTGAAGAACTGTCCTTCGGGGCGCAAATTTCCAAGTGCGTCCTGTTGGTCGTAGGTTGCTCAGACGCACCCTGCTTTTATAGGCTCTCCTCGCCGGGGTGGGCTCTGCTTATGTTGCGTGGACTTTTCATTTATCCTGGTGCGTAAATTGAAGTGCAGTCAGCCGACTCATTGTTAAGGTTTCGCGTCTCCGGCTGTGCGTAATTTATTTAAGGATTGATCTTTAACTCGGGGAAGGTATAAATGTTTTGCTGCAACAATCGGTCTTCTTAGGCAGCCAAGAGGAAATACAGCAGTGCGGAAATTAATTGAGCTGAAGTTTTTTGGAGAAGGTTAGAAATGGATGAAGGTTCTCTATAAATACATTCATTGTGATTTCACAGTTCATATTAATCCAATAACAATTATTAAAAGCCTCATAAAGTGGTCAACACTGTAAAATTTGTAAATTGTGTGGTTAGATGGCACAAGGGTTACTAATGCTTCCCTCTAGAGAATACACAGTAATTTCCTGCATCCCCCCTCCGGCTCCCAGGGTCCAGGCCTGGCCCCTCACAATGAGCAACATGACATTTGGCCAGTTGCAGCATGCTACTGTGATCACCATCAGTCCTCTGAGGACAGGAGAACCTGCTGATGCTCACTGCTAATTTAGAGCTGATAAGACAGATGGCCCCTCTTGTCACTTCAGGGTGCTAAAAATTTCAAATATAGTGGAAGAGCTGCAGCTCTCAGTTTGCTCTTTTGCAACCTTTGACATTAACACACATACTTGTGATTTCAGAAAATTGTGCACAGCAGAATGTCAGTCTCATTAGAAGACTGTCTTGACCATCACTGCATCACTCTCCCGGTTTTCACAGATTAAATTAACTTAGACAGCCGCAACACTGTTTCTTTAAAATATGTGGGTATTTTTGCATCTCTTGCTCCAAACAGTTGATTTATTGATTAAGAGCTACAGTGTGTTTTTCAGCTGCACCCATGAGACTTTAGCCACGGGTTACTTGGCATTGCTTTCTTTCAAGGGCCACAAAAAGTAAAACTTTGAGCAAAAGGACACTACATCATTTACCAAAGTTCATCTAAACACCAGTCATGGTTTAAGCGAGGCGTCCTTTTTTGACGGTTCAATTTTCTAATCGATTGTGACATTTTATGCCTAACTGATTACAGGATATAGTTTAACCACTGATGTATAATTATGTTTTCGTGAGCTACAGATGAAAATCAAAGCAGTAAAAAAAAAAAGCACCACCTAACTGGCATCAAGGTCAAGGTCGTTCAGGTCTAACAGACTGCTGCCAAATGCAATCAAATTCAAAGTGCCTCAACAGAATTTCAAGTGGATCTACATTAAGATTATATGTTGATCCATACCACTGTATGATTGCATGTTGGTTTTGGACAGCCAGGACAGTTTCTCTTGATTGCAAGAACACTAAAGTGTGCTCATGTCAGAAAGAGAACACCAACAAGGTTAATGCACAAAGGTAGTCTGCATTTATAGAGTTCAGCCCACTTTAAATAAAAAATAAATAAATAAAAAAGTTCCCACACCAGTGACCTTTATGTAGAAATTTACCATTTAATTTACAACAAAGTGTGTGGGCAACAAATTATCTGTGCAAAAGCTCACCTGACTGACTGTAGCTGTGTTTGGTGCTGGCTTCACAGAATATCTGGATCTAAAATTAAAAATAATTTTCAAAATATATATAGAAACCTTCATCACATTTTACTTATTTGATGCACTTTTTTTTTTTTTTTTACTAACTTTTGTGTTAAACAATACATTGCTCAACATCATATTGGGTCACTAACAATGCTTTCAAAGGTTAATTTAATGCAATGAAAATACAGAAACTTTTCAAAAAGATTTGCAAAAAAAAAGTTATTGCTCATCTCTAACCAAAATAAATACTGAACAGAGGACACAGCTTCTATTTTATGACAATGAATTATGTTCTGTACATTCAGAAAATGGATACTGTTGAATACGGGCCAAAACAAAATGAGACGAGTTAAAATAATCCATAGTGGATGGTAACCAGATTTCATATTTAATATCATTTATAATCAGTTGTCATAAAATACTTCACATATCTTTCTCAAAGACAATGATTCAACAGGAGAGAAACAAGACTGAATTTATCTTTAAGAATGCCGCGTCACATTCTGAAGATTACAAATAAAGATCGACTTCGAACCAAATCCAGCCTAGTTCCCTCACAAAAATATTTCTAAAGCTTGGATTTTTCAAATGTAAACACCCTATCCACATGTCTACAAAATGTTCAAACAAATGGTACAAAAAAGCCAGTTGGGTTTGACAAAGTCTAACTTAATTCTGTTTTTGAAAGGCATGACTGAGGTTTCCTGGACGTAGTTTATCCTTTTTGAGCGCTGAAGCTTGGGTTCCTCACTCCCGATGGACCAACACGAAGAGACCCAGCATGAAGAGAACAGCATACTGTCGGACGAAAACACAGAATGAAGAAATTTAATGCTGAGAGAGACGAGGTGTTTTTTAAAGATTTAAAACTACAGGAATCTTTTCAAGTGTGACTAATTGATGGGAGCGACCAACTTACTTTGAACTTGGGGTAATCATTCATGAGGATGGTGACAATTCCAATGTATGGCACAAACCTGCAGACGATAAATAGATTCTTACTGTCAAGGGATGCTATTGATGCATAATACATGTGAGCTTGTAACTTAAAAGTACACAAAATGTCTGTAACTCCAGTGAATGAAATAACCTAAACGCCTCAGGCCTCTGTTAGGTGACTGCATGGAGCCCCTGTAGTTTGCATACTAGGCATGATGTGTAGGGTGTCATTATCCTTCTGCTTCACAGGGCTTACATAACCTGGAGAAGCTATACAACACTGTGAAGATCACAGACTTCTCCAGTGTTTTCAACACCGGCCGACTGGTTGAGAAGCTCTCTCTGATGCAGGTAGACCAGGACCTCGTGGCCTGGATTACAGACTGCCTCGCCAACAGTTTGCAGTATGTTGAGCTTCAAAGCCGATTGTTAAACATGGTGACGAGCAACACTGGTGCACCCCAAGGAACTGTAATTACATTCCCTTTTTTTTCCATCCTTTACATATCTGACAGTTACAGGAGTTCTTGGGTGACTCTCCTGTCAGCTGGATCATAGATAATAAGGAAGAGGCGTACAAAGACCTAGTTGAAAGCTTCATAAAATGGTAATAAAGCAGCCAATTCAGCTCAACATTAGGAAACCAAAGCACTTGTGGTGGCTTCTGGCACAACAAGAGGCCCCTCAACGCCTGTCATCATAGGAGTGAGGAGGTGAACACCTGTAAGGTCTTAGGGATACAAGTCAACAAGCTGGGTTGGTCAAACACCACTGACGGTCTTTACAGATAACAAAAGTGCAGGCATTTCTTTTTGAAGAGACCTAAATCCCTCAATGTGTACACTGCATATCTCCTTAGGACAAAATAGAATTACAATAGTATCCAAAACACCTCACTTGTTGAACATCTGCTCATTGAGAGGTGCACACTGTTCTAAATACCTCATATACAGGCTACTGTAGACACTGGCTAGGTGGTTGTGCACAGAGAAGCCTTTAGTCTCCCCATTCAGTTACTACAATAGACAGGTGTGTGACAAAAAGTTAGACGAGTGAAATAAGATGTTTCATATTCGGGTTTTTATCCACATGAACCACTTGCTATGTGTGGAGTTATCTGCAAGATGAGCACTCATTTTAAACCCCAATAACACAGCAGATATTGTTCATTAAATTGTGTGATGCCAAATTATGATCGTGGTTAGCAATCGTTTGCAGGGACTGATTTGCTGCTTGTGTTTACCTCTACATTATACTAAAGCCAGCAGAATTTGTTGGGAATGAAGACGGCATTAGAGACAATAAAGAAAAGCTAACAAGGTGATTACACTGCAAACCTGCAAAGTAAATGAAGGTGTATACGTCACATGATAATCTCTGACATTAGAGATTATCTTGACACACGCTAGTACTTTTCTCTTTATGTGTAGCTCACCATTGCTCTGTATCACAAAGTAAATTAAACAATGTAAATACAGTCACTGTGGGGAAAATAAAGTACCACGTGGCCTGATCACGAACACAAGCACTGCAAAGGTGAACTCGAACACTTAACTATAAATTAAAATCTACAGCATAGGTACCATCAGTGGGATGCCTGTTATCCTTCTATATTGACTATAAATCCAGGTTTAAAAATGAAGGTAAATCAAAATAACATAAGTTTAGAGAAAAACAGAGGTCACACTTATGATGAAATACAATTAAAAGACACATCTCCTTGAAAAACAGCTGTTCTCCCATGAACCTAAGCATTCGATTCCGTGTCCTTCGCTTCCCTCTCATGCACAAGGACAAGCGCTGACAGGGAGGATGAGCTGATGTAAGCCCTACCTTGTTAATACAGTAGAAATTAACTAGCAAAGATAACAGACCAACCATAATCCCCAAATCTTAAAGAGCAAAGATGTGAAGTTGTGGATTTTTGCATATGACCTCGTTCATCTCAAAGACAAACAGGGCTATTATATTTCATTCTATTAGCCTGTGCAAGTGTTGCGTTTACTGTGTCATCTCCCAGCATTAATGTGTTGGCAAGACATCCTGTTTAATCTTATGAAGACGTTTTGCATTTAATAAATATTCTCTGCCAATATTTTCAAACGTTCACATGTTGCAGTTCTGCCACACTGGTTTAGAAACATCTTGAGCAGAGCAAGTTTTCTGTTTTGAAAATGCTAATTCTACTAACAGTTCAGCAATACTATTATGTATTTTCTCCAACCAAAATACTTACCCCCTAGCTCGTCCCACCACATCTTTTTTCTCCAGCCAGTGCTGGCCCTGCTTGTACAGCCCTCTGTCATCCACTGCATTGTTGTCCCCTTTGGTCAAGAACTTAATGTCTCCATTTTCCCTGCGAACAAAGTATCAGTGTGATTTTTAGACCACGCTGCACATCGTTTCCCCTTCTTCAACTTTCTAAGTCTGGGTGAGGATTCATGATGAGTGTGAAATGTCACAGAAGCCTCTCAAAAAAACATTTCAGATAGCTTTTCAATAGAATTCAATACTATGTTTGACATTCTCAGGTTTTTTGACTGGAATGAAATTCAGTGATACTAAAAGTTCACTGTGGACAATGACACTAATAAAATACACATTCATACTTTTCGTGGATCTTTAGTACTCTGTGTACTATGGGGATCTCTCTGCCTTCTATCCTGAAGACAACGATCTCTCCGACTCTGATGGGGTCCTCTACCCGGTTGGTCAAAAACAAGAGGTCTCCTCTGTGGAAAGCTGGCTCCATGCTCCCACTGAAAGAGAGCAGATACATATTAGCAACATTAGCTCATTCTATTTAGGTCATTTAAACATTTCCCCCCTTAATGAAGAATATGTGTTGCAAATGTCAACATTCACTTTACATATATCCACATTAGTGGAAGAGAGACACGTCATTTAAGAACTGAAAGACAACTAAATGTTTGCCGCACTCGTAATTGTGTCAAGTTAGAAATCAGGAAGTGCTGCATCTATTATTAAACTCTAACGTCTGCAAAGCCACAAGAATGTATTAACAACTACTACAGCAACACTTCCTGGCTTACATTAGAACCAATAAAGTGCATCAGGACATCCCTACCTATCATCTGCCAAAATTAACCAAACTTACAGAGAGTTACACATAATCAAAACAGTCAAGTCTAATCATACTCATACCCAAACAATGCTGCATCTTGCATAAATACTGTGTTTAATACATTCAAAGAATCATGTTACAGCTAGAAGAAAAAAGTAGACAGATTCATTGAGGTCACAAGTTAGTTTAATTAATTTACTTCAAACTGGGATAGGCTCCAGCCCCCCCGCGACCCAAGTGAGGATAAAGCGGTGTATAGATAATGAATGGATGGATGGATGGATGGATAGACAGATAGATGGATAGATGGATGGTTCTGACTGAGAATGTGAAGTTCAACCCCCATGACTACTTCAAACTTTTAGAGAGATGCTATCATAAGTATAAAGACAAACTGCTGACTGGATCATGAGACTGAAGATGTGAAAACACAAAAGGAAAATGAACTATCCATTATGCAACTTCTGCATAATATGTGTAGTGAAACAACGTAACTGAGCAACCAGCACTTCGTCTTAACTTTTTGGTGTCTACTGATGATAATTTACAAAGTGTGAACCCCAAAACCTGCAACCGTACTTTATGCTGAGGTACAAATCTTCAGCATGAAGCAAACAGTGGTTTGCCCATTGTATAAACACTAGATTGCAAACAACCTCATGTCCTTGGTAAATGCAGCTATTTTTATTCTTTGAAAAGCTGTGTCTATTTCCATGCTGAACTCTTGATAGTTCTTTACTACCCAGGGGAACTTACTGCAGCTCTCACAACACTACCTCTCAGCAGCAGAGGCTGGAGATGCTAAATTTAAACAGAATCAAAATCCCAACAGATTACAGGAAACTTACCTGAGAACAACAACAATCGGGCTCTCGCTGCCGGTGACCACCATCAGTCCCTTCCAGATCATCAGCGCAGAGGAAACAATCATACCAAAGTTCAGCACCTGGTAATAGAGCTGCACACAAAATAGGGACATTTTACTTACATTATAATCCTTCAAAACCTAAAACTAGATGCATAATTACTAGTTAGATGTTTTTGCATAAAAATGACCCAAGACCAACTCTGCAAGAGCAAAATCCCACTGTGTGCTTGAGATAGCACCAAACTGACTGCTGGTACATTTGTAAGTACATCTGGCGATGACTCTAGCTAGCGGTGCCATGACAATAGTGGTAAAATGAGGGAAATAGCTAGCTGCACTGAAGTCAGGATTAATGTTTACAACAGGTTTACGAGTGTATTTTGCACTGCAGCATATAAAAGACAATTTGAAAGACACGCATGCATAAAACGGTTCACTTCTAAGGTCGCTAACAAGTGACAGTCCGGCTGTAACGTTAAAAAGCGGTCGGCGGCTAGTAGTCGTTAGCTCCGCGCTCTGTTCACATACAAAGAGGCGCCGAACATGAGAGGGAACTAGAGCTCCGGTACCCACCTGCCGCTTATTCATGCGACGAACATCGTCAAGAAAGTCTAAAGATAACATTGTGGCAACTACTACAGTGTAGAAAAAGCACCTAAATCACATGAAAGCGTCTAAAGTAATGAGCATATGGATGCACGGTCGACCACTGAAACTTGCATCCGAATCTTCCGGGTGCGCTCAACCGGAAGTCCCGCCCACCCGCGAGCGCTGTGTTGAGGTGTCAGTTCAGGATACGAGGCGGGGCGGGGCGCGAGGGGGGTTTCCAGCAGCACCTCACCCAAAACACACCGCGCTGCTGGTCTCTGCTGACGATCAGTGCTGTGCTGTGCGGGCTCAGGAGCGCTGCAGAGGTTGTTGTTCGTGGAGGGGATAGTTTAAATGACACACATGAGCTGAGTGTTTTTCTTATTTATTATTGATTCAACTTAATACAGTTTGTACATTAAAGTCAGGGTGCAATCAATCAACATTAGTGCAGTGTATTACTGTAGGTAGAATGCCAAGTATGACATCAAGACAAAAAAAGGAAGAAAACAAAGCAACAACCTCCAAGAGGCAAATCTAAAACAATGGATGTAGAACCAGCAAATCAGCAGCAAATCAAGGCACATTAAAAAAGCTAGGATTTAAAGTAGCTGGTGAAGCTATTTATATACCCAGTGAATGATAGAATACAACCTTGCTACTTACAGGTGTGAATGTGGTGTTTAAATAGCATGATAATCAGGTTGGCAACATCTGAGATGCTTGTGTCCAGGTTATCCATATAATAAATGATGTCCTTATAGGTAAGCAAAGGAACATTGTTAATTTTCAAAGAGAGCCAGCTATGAATGTCCAACCAAAAGGGAATGAACTGAATATGTGCACTAAGAAGCCCGCATGATGATGGAGATTTGAGAGAGTTGTCTGTCAATTCACCTTTAGGAGTTCAAGTCATTTTACATGATGCAATATAAAGCTATAATCATATATGGATTTCTAAGCATGTACCAGCAGAGAAAATTGATTTATATTAGGAACTGTATGAAAATTATTAGCGGGGGAAGGAGTGAGGAGTGTGGAGGGGCAGCCCTGGATGAAGCAGAAGCTTTATTGTCATTGTTTGAGAGATACAACAAAATTTCGTTTGGCATGATCTTTGCAGCAGCTAATGTGGTCACAGTCTAAGAAAAAAAAAAAGTTAAAAGGTGATATAAATAATAAGATAGCAATAAAATATGAAATAAATACTCAGTTAAAAGTGCAAGGGTTAATAATGAATAATAATGTGTTTGTCCAGGAGTTAGAGAAGAATTTTGCAGGCTGAAGGGTCCTGGGAGGAAAGATTTGTCCATGATGTTACTTCAGAGAATCGAGATTCAAACCCAGCACGCTGACCTCTATGAGGAGTTTGTCGATTATGTTAGAGTCAGCTGTTCTCAGCCTGCTGCATCAGCACAGCTCTAGAGCAAAACCCTGGTCAACATCTCCCAGGTACGTTTAGTCCTCAATCACCTCTATGTCTGCCTACGTAAATCAAGCTATTTACTGTTTTAGTCAAATGTTCTGTTGATTTAGTGAACACAGAACTTTTGGGCGTCAGCAACATTCAGCATCTTTAAGTGGAAGCAAGACAGTTTTGTTTTCATTTTGGAGGAATAATTTCTACAATGTACTGTATTCCATATTTTATTTTGTGTCTTTAGATTTTTGCATTAATTTGAAGTCTCCTGCTGTGCTTTCTTTATCAGTTATTTACCTGACATATGGTTTCAGAAGCAGGTAGCCTTCATTGAGTTTATCAGGTCTCTTTTGTTGTAGAGGTTGGATGCTGCTGATAGAAATGAGGTTGATGAGGGAAGAGAGACTGGTTCAAAATGGTAGTCGTGGCGTAAAACCAAAACAATTAGCTGACCGGTGCTTTTCAGATTACATGCAGTCACTGAGCATCTTATTGAGCGCAGCTTTAAAGACTTGAAACACAAACACTGCAGCTTTGTTGTTTCCATATGTGAGCCAGATGAAGTCAAGTTTAGAATCTGTGATGCAGTTATTGTTATCCACTGTGTGACATAAGCCAAACAACCACTTGTAAAAAATCACTGAATGAATAACTTATGACATATTAATGGCTACCCTTAAAGGTGGCTAATCTTTATCCTGCAATCAGTTTGAAGGTGAGTTTACTTTCCCCTACGACCTTGACTGAACACCCTTCTCAATCAAAATTATAATAATCTAACATAAAAAAAAAACAGCTCAGTTGACAAGTGACCAGTAATTATTAATTAGGTCTCTTTGTCATAGAGTACATCTAATTTCCTTAAGGAAGTGCTTCTGACGGAGTAGGTGATAACGTATGTAGTGAACACACTCCTGCAACCTACCAACCCTCTCTGGTTGTTGATTCAGCCTGCCGGGATCGTTATTAGCACATATGTCACGCGTGTTTGAGCCATCATTAAAAAGTCAGGTTTTATGTTGGCATTTCTGTGACTCATTTAATTGTGTTTTTTCCCCCGACTGTTTTATATTTCATTTTGATTTCACAACCGACCTGTGAGTTGGGTTTTGTTCTCCCCTTGATGCATGAACACTGTTTGCTTTTCCTGTGATACAGTGTCAACAGGGACGTGTGTACTTTAGTGATGACATACATAATATGGTGTTTAATTTATCAGCAGAAATTTAATTTTAGAGCATGATTACATTTTTTTGCAGGCTTTTTTCCTATGGTAACACATATTTCTATGATAATAACTGTGGGTGTTGAATACAAGATTAGTCAGCAGCAGTACCAAGTTTAAAAGCGTTTTGTGTTTGTTAGTTTTTGTCCCTGGAATACTGATGTCTGTTAAACCAACTGGCCAACTGGTCTTTCTCAGATCCTTTACAGTTTTTGTGTTATCAGTTTTTTGTTTTTTTTTTAAATGGAGAACATTTGCTTTTGAACAAAACTTTTCAGTGACAGTATGTGTGTAATCAGTGCATAAGCATCTAAGTGTATGAAGGAGCAGCAGCTGTCAAGTTCACACACTGCAGAGTTCTGTTATTCATTAATGTGTGTTCGGCAGCTTCTGGCCTCTATTTTGTATGTATTCTCCTCAAATGCAAAAGCAGAGTGTAAGTGTTGTGTTGTTGCTGTATTGTTGTATTGTTCTACAGTGGTCTCTTAACAATTCAGAGGTGCATTTGTGAAGCGGAGGATGTTATACCTTCTGCATGTCCTTTATCAGTGCTGCTGCTGCTGCTGCCTCCTTCCCCATGTGATTAAAGGGCACTAGTTGTGAGGTGACACCATGTGCTCTCCTTAGGATATTAAAGACTTATCCCAGCAAGGGCACTGAGTGATATTGTGAAAACCCCTTAATTAGGTCATCCACTGAAGCTGTTTACAGCCTGTACGTTTTGAATCTAAATTTCTCTGCTAAGTGTGATTCCAGGTGATAGCGTCAGTGTCTTGTAAAGATATTGACACCCAGTGATCACAAGAATTGCCTTTGATGAGTATTATGCAAAACGTGTCTTTTTGGAGAAAAAACAATCCCATTTAGCAGCACATTGTTTATATCTAAGGAGTCATTTTTCTGTCTTCTGCCATATACAGTATGTACACAACATTGATTTTCTTTCTCTTTAGTCTTTTTAGATAAAATGATGCAAGATATGCATCTACACATCATTATTTTGTAGTAAGCAAAAGCTTGCTGTGATATGGTGGATTAACTCAGTTCTGATTGTCAACTTAGCGATGACACAGAGACCAGTGGCAGTCTGCGACTTTTGGAGGACTGGAGATAAAACTTTTTTTCAAATGCCAACAAGTCTGTGGCATTTAGCGACGTGTGATCCTTTTCATATAATCTGCCTAAATGGTCACAACCATCCTGGCTCGCCAATGGTAATTGAGGTCAGTCAGGCACAACAATGTGAGGTCAGAATGACAGCTTGCATTGTGAGAAAATGATTGTTAGATAAAACACCTTCCATCCTCTGTTTCTGTTTTTCCTCTTTAAAATTTGAGGTAATGCTATCCTATTGACTGTGCATTCTCATTGTGCTTAAATATAATAACGTGCATCCCGATTTAACTTTGGACAGCTTGTTTAGACCCATTTTTCTCCTTTTTCTTATCTGTCAAAACTATCAAAACAAAATGCAAATATCGTCTTTTGTGTAGAGAATATTTTTACATGTTGCCACATCTTGAGCCAGAATGTGAGACTTAATACTGCAAATCCGTTTAATGTGCTGTAGACCTAGCAGCTGAGTGCAAAGTCTTCACATTAACTCAACATTATGTCTTATTAAATGAAATGGGAATTACTTTGGCTTAAGCGTACACGCAAAATTTCTACAGTTGGGGACTAACAATTCTCTCATTTGCTGTGCCTTATTACAAGTATTAATGCTGGGATCACTCTGAGTGATCCAGTGCTTTGCAATGCATTTTGTCAGAGCTACTCAGTGCAGCATGAAGAGCTGTGCCATTGCATCTTTTCCCTGTAATTTTCCCCACTTCACTCATAATTTTTTCTTCAATGTCTTGTAAGAAACAGTTGGATTAAGGTACGCCTCATCTTCTGACGTTGCTCCTCTTAAACAGATGCAAAGAGAAAAATGCAAAAGAGTAAGAAATCTTATGAAGCAAGATTTGAGATAATTTAGTTCATTTCCAAAAAACAATATTAATTTGAGATATTTTTGTCAGTCTGCATTATATCTGTTGTCTGTCTGGCGACCTGTCCAGGGTGTCCCCTGCCTTCACTCACCCTGAGTTAGCTGGGATAGACTCCAGCCCCCCTGCGACCCTAGTGAGGAGTAAGCGGTGTGTAGATAATGGATGGATGGATTATTTCTGTCATCACAGACTCTTTCTCGTATAACCTAAACATTTACTTTAATGTTTAAAAAGAGACATCATGTCATCATACAAGTGAGCATACTTTTTACTTGTCATCAATGGCACAGTGATTGAACTAACAGTAGGTGGCAGGAGTGTTGTGCTTCATGATCTTCTCCATGTTGCCACCCCACCTCAGTCACATTTCAGTCATGTCTAATGAGTAAAGTAGTGAATGGGCAAGACTAGCTTCAGTGTCATGTGGACAAATGCTGTACATTAACTCATAAGACTCATGGGCCAGATGTCACTCACTTTTGGTCTGTTCACTGTTCAATAAATGTTTACAGTAGATATGTGGTAGCATGCAAATATGGGTTATAAAACAAAAGCTTCAGCTATTTCACACCAAAGTGTGCAGCCTCTGTCCTCGGTTGTTCCTCTCTTGCTCCTGCACAGCATCAGATGTGACGCTAATATAGGTGAACTTTTTTTGTGTGTGTGTAGATTTAGCTTTCCAGCACTGTTCACACTTGTGTGTGTGTGTGTGTGTGTTTGTGTGCAGCCACTGCTTACATAAGCGATGAGTCATTAATGACTGGGAATCACATATGATTATGGTGATGTAGTTAGCCTTTCACCCTGTAAACACACACTGGTTGTGTGCAACACGTCATTCTCTCATATCTGTGAAGGAAACTGATTTGCCCCTCAGTGGTGGTGTTATTAATCACGCAATGGCCAAACTGAACAGTCTCTTCTTTTACAGCAGTCAATAATACTAAAAAAAATCCATCCATTGCCATTACAACACAGCTGCCATCTCAGTAGCGACTCTTCCTTTATTTGTGCATTTTTTTTGCTATTGAGTGTATTTTTGTCTTTTTCAAGATGTGTTCTACATTAGTGCCCCACTCATATGTGACCAGACGGATAGAGAACACTATTGTAAGGTCGGTCAGCTTTATATATTTTACGTAGTGAGAAAAAATAAAGATAAACTGGTTGAAAATGTTTTCAATTGTCTCAAAGTTCTGCCCAAATCGCAGGTAAGTGCTGTCATGTTGCATAAATGCTGAAATGCGACATTTCCCCTCAGATAAGAGGGGTCACTGAGATAAATACCATCCTACTTATCTTTCCAGATGATATATATGATAATGAGTATACGCTGATGTCAAAGAGACTGAGTGGGATGACTTTCATTACTCAGCCCACTTCATAATGTGCAAATTTCTATTTAAAGCACATGTCATGCACTTTGACAGCGTCTCCACGCATATGAGGTGTTGTCTTATCTTTTATTGTACAGCCAGTTGCATTCAAAAGTGCAGTCTCTAAAAATGCAGTGCAATGTAGAACAGCAAGTAAACATGTCAGGTTGCAATACAAAAGCACAGCACCATTAGCCACCGTACAACAGTGTCACGTGAAGCTACATTTGGCTTGAGTCATTCCTGAAAGAAAAAAACTGGCTAATTACTCCCAGCCTTAAACACGTGCTCTATGACCGTAGGACTTACACGATATCCAGGTTATGTTTTTCCTTGCATTGGCATGGGCAGCTACAAAAGAGTAGTGTTAAAAATGCTGCCTACAGTCGACAACACATGATGCTACTTCAGTTCAAAACATCTTATATTCATTCAGTACAGATACACTGACCTGATGTAGCGTCCACAATCTGTGAACCATGGGACTAGATTGATAGAACACAAATCCAGGAAAAACACCACTTCTTATTGCACAACAGCTTTAGTCCTATGATTTAAATGCAGGAAACAATAGAGCATGAGACCTCAGCATGTAAGGCCATCAGTCCACAATGAGTGGCATCATAGCAAGGAATGGTGGCTGTTAAAATGATACTGTTAAGTCATATTATTATTAATAATAAAGCTCTTGCCCCTGTAGGGTTTTATGCTTCTGAGGTGCCAATAGTCTTCCATCTTTCCTCTGTCTCCTCCTGAGATTTCTGTGAATATTTGTGACCTCTCCAGTCTCAGTAAGCGATATTCCTTTTATGCCGTTTTACCCACTTTGGGAGCATCAGCAGCTTTTTGTTTAGTGGGAGTCTTCCTGCCGTCTTGCTCAGCTTTCCTGGGCATCCTGGGGCTACTGGCGGCTTTCCTGCCAGTCTGAGGGCTGGAGGAGCCAGCAGTCATCTTGCGTTGAAGCAAAGGGCTCTTGGAACCTTTGGGCTTCGTTGGCGTCATTAAAGAATCCATCACCTTCAGCGACTTCAGGCCGAGCAGACCACAGAAGTAGTTACATTTGTGCTGCGAGACAAACTGCTCAAAAACTTTGGGATTCCCTTCGACAGATAAACCTTGATGCCTGCAGCAGCACATAGCAAAAAACTAAATGTCAGAGGGGTAATCAGTATAAATGCAAATTACCTGTAAAATGAGATTTTCGCTGTGTAATTTACAGAAACAACACAATGCAAATATACTAACCCTGTTGATTTGACTGAAATTCCAACATTGGTGATCTTAGTTTCAACACCTGCAAAACAACACCATTGCAATTACTTTATCTTTCTGTTGTTCTGGTAATATATTCAAATTTGAAAGACATGCACTGTAAATTACCAACACATTAACTCTGAAACTGCATTAAAAATGAGATAAATCATACATGTAAAACACAGCATAAAATTACATCAGCACATATAAAATAGAGCATAATGGACCAGAAAGTTTTTAAAGTAGGTATGTATCCCTCTAAAAAGAAATGTTATGATGGTCAAGTTTGAAGTAGCTCAGCTCAAAATGCTTGCTCTCACATTTATAATTACTGCAAACAGCGTTGTGCTTTAGTATGTATGGTACAGTTTGTGATCTGTCAACCAATTTTGAGCTTCATATGTTCACCGCTTCTTTAACATGCAAACAATTTAAACACAAACTTGATGAATGTCTGTGCTGTTCTGTGGGATGAATATTATCTGAGTAGAAGCAACCTGTGCTGAAACCACTGTTAAATTCTTAGTTATATGTGTAAACCTAACATTGTTCTGTTGAATTCTAGCATCAGCCTACCTTCTAGCCGAGTGAGTAGCAGATTGCCATTGGTCCACTGAAAGATCCAGTGCTGCAGAGTACAGCATTTCTGCTCCACCTCAGAGCCAGTTCTCATCTCAATTCTTCCTGTATCATCCAGGACGGAGTATTTCTGAAACACTCCTGTCAGATCAGTCTCCACTGTGGCGTAGGGGACAGTGTTTGCTGGTCGGTACATCAGGTAGACTGGAATCACCCTGCATCACAAAGATGGTCGTAACGTGAATGACTGTCAGAGATGCTTGATAGTCCATGTCCTGTAGATAACAGTCAAAATGATATCGGCTTTTTATTCTGAGTAATTTGATTGTACTCACTCAAGAGACGACCCAAAGTTTTCTATACCTCTCGCCTCTGCTGAGAAGATTTTGCAGTATTCGCGAGCCAAGTTCTGAATTTTACACTCCTGTATGCAGAATGTTGGAGAGCAGCCAGTAAAGATCAGCTCAACCTACACCTGTTTATTTAAGCAATCTTAATTTGATTAGCACAGCACTAATCCTGCGGGGGTGTCAGCATCAACAATCCACAAACCAATCCACTTAAATGCTGAAACTGCTGGTTTACTGAGCAACATATTTAAATGTAAGAGGGCATGGATAACGCACAAAACTAAACATTTCCTACACACCTGCTTCATGACTTCCAGGTTCCTGTCTACGAGACAGCTTTCTTCTTTGCCTCCGTAGGCGATGGGGTTGCATACTTTAATGATACATGTGTTACCAGACTCGAACACAGGCTCCAGACCGTAGATGACTTTCGCCCTCCAGACTTTATGAGCACAACCATCTCCGATCTGAGATTCCTTCATCATTATACGGCCAAAGAACTTGTTGCCCCAGACACCAGAATCAGCGACACCCTTGCTGAATATCAGCGGTGTCATTTCAATTTCCTCTCCAACTGCATACACGACAACATAAACAGTGCATTGAGAGAAGCACAGGGAAAACAGCAGTGATCTAAACATGTAACACCTCATCTTACCGCCAAGGTCTTCACGTAGAGACATTCCAGCCATAACTGCAACACAGAAGACAAAATCAATCAGCCAAATAACACGAGAAAAGTCACTATTATGTTTCTTTCATGTTAAATTTTCTTTAAAATGGTACATACTCTCCGCACTAAGTAGAATGTCTGTGTAGTCTGTCCCATATTCATTTGTAATGGAACATTTGTAAACACCAGAGTCTTTGCTTGAAGCCTGAACAATGGCAAGATTGACCTGAGTTTCATCCCCTGAACTGGAGGACACACAAATAAGAAATGATGCAGCAACTTTAAGAACACACACATCGTTTTATAAGAACTTTATACATCTTTAAAAGTGTCTTATTGTGGATGTACTTTTACTTTGAGAACTTACTTTCGTTTAACCTGGATAATCTCCGCCTCATCTTTGTACCATTTGATGGTAGAGTCACTGAGAACGTTGAAGAACTGACACCACAGTTTCAAGTGTCCTAAGGCGTCCGCAAAAGTCTCACCCCTGATCTTACGGATAACTTGAGGAGCTGGAGAGAAACACAACCAACACAGACAACACAACGTAACCTTGACGGATCCAGTTTTATATGTTAGCTATATATAAAGTACATAGCAAAGGCTGCTTTGCTATATGATGGAGCCTGTACATAGCAAATATAGCTGCAAGCCAAATCAGTTTAATACTATCATTTACAGTCATCCTCAAATTTCATTTCAATTCATATCCTTCCATTTAAAAAAAAGGCAAAATTCACAATAGTCATTAAAATAACTAGAAACTGAAAAAAGCAATAATAAATAAAAATTTGCTAAATTATATTTTAGTGAAATAAGACATTGCTTATGAATTTGAAGAATAATTTTTAAAAAATAAAAAATCAAACTGTCCCAGACAAATTAGAGCACTTTGCTGATGAGCAGTGGGTCAAAATCCAAATAGCTGTCAACAGGAGCAGAAGTCTGACTGAGAGTTACAGAAAACACTTGATAGCAGTGATTGGCTCAAAGGATTGTTCAACAAAATATTAGTTCATGGGTCCCATCATGCTTGTTTGCTTGTTTTTTTAAAATAAATAAATATTTCTGTTGAACCACAGTTCAAAAGCAACATCATAATTTTCATGACCTTTTTTATTTCTTATTACTTTTGTCAATTTCAGCTTGTTTCAGCGACAGCTGCTTTTTTCCTTCTTGAATGGGAGGGTATGAATACATTTGTGCATGACTGTAAATATTAAGTATATATAAATTTACTTTAAGTATACATGAACTCAAATGATGACAACACGTGACATTTTTACTGATAGGAAAGTACTTTAAAAGAGCATAAAAATGTTAACTTTAAAGTAAAACTTAAACGCTAATTTTGTATGTGAATACTTTACATACTGCACTAGTAGATTGGGATAAGAGTGCCAGTTAACACCACAGTGATTTTTACATGATTGTGGGCATTTTAAATGCACTTAGATGTGTATTTCCCACTGCTTACTGTTTGACTGAGACACAGCACATGACATGCTTGTGAACAGATGCCAACATCAATTTCATTTGAATTTACAGTAGATTGAATGAGTTAGTGAGAATCTAAACACTGCTATTAAGATGGGTTTGTGACCAAAACTGCAACCTGTTTCACTGCTGCAGCTGGTGCAGGGTGAACAGTCAAACATATGACATCTCTGCACGCCTTCAGTACCACCCATCTGTACACTGTTACCAACTGTACTGGCTACATCTTAGCCTTAAGATGTTGTCATGCAAAAAATACGCCACTGCTTTTACAAATATCAAAAAACTCATCTGTCTTTCTCTACAGATCCATTTCTACTCTGAGAAGCTGGTTTTACTTTTATTTTAAAGAGGTTTTGAATTATGTCCCTCAGATGAATGTTCCAGCCTACATTTTTCTGCCACACAGTTTTTTTTTTTACACCACCACCAGGGGGCGTCACATAGTCATCTTTTCTAATAAAGCAGCTATTCTTAAAGCAATATTTAAAGACTTTAAGGTTTTGTTTTTTGTTTTTCTTTTACCTTTGAATGGGTTATACTTGTCCTTCTCTGCAGGTTTCCCCTCAGGGTGGATCTCCTCAGTGGGCAGCTGACTTTGGGTTTGAGTTTCTGAGGCCATCTTCCTTCTGCTTACGAGAGGAGACCGCCTTTCTACAGGAGAGAGTTGTTCGCCAGCAGGCTGAAGTAGAGGTGACCGTCGAGACAAGCTTGGAGACACAGAAAGGGTCACAGGACTTGTGGGAAGCTTGCTGCTCTGTGTAGGTACTTCACCTTTCAAAGTGTGGTTATCTACTGGCGATGTGGCCTCTGTGCCGTCCTCAGGTTTGGCCTTGGATGTTAGGATTTTGCGACGCGCCCCAGAAGCTAGCTCTTGTGGAGTAGCAGAAGGGATGGGAGAAACACAGTTTCTTTTCTTTAACGATGGACTAGGTTCAGGGGTTGGATTGGTAAAGGAGTCAGACCGCAAACACTCCTGAACCATAGAGCTCTCCTGCTGAATAGGCTGCAGATTGTTCTGTTGTGGCCCAGTGCTGAATACACTGTTAGTAGGGAACTTTGGTATGTCCTGCAAAGAAGTTTTTGAATTGTGCTCTTCTATTTTGTCCTGACCAGAAAGTGTCAAATTTATGTCTGTAATTCCCTTCTCTGTTTTGCTGTTGAGTTTAATTTCAGGAGTTAACTTTTGTATGAATCCACTGTCTTTGCCTTGAATAGGTGCGTCTTTGGCGTATTCCAAAACTGTAACATTTGGCTCCTCCATGTGTGTCATTGTAAGTGCAGACCCAGATTCCTGAGTGACAGTTCCAGACAGATTGGAAACCGCTGGGGGTCTATTTGTCAGTTTGTCCTCAGACTTCAAAGGAGGAAAACTGTCTTTTACATGTTTACTCCCAAAAAGGGAAACAGCAACAGAGGAATCATTTGGAGGACCTGGAGTTGATGCTTCAGTGTCCTGACCAATGTCCATGGCACCTTCATTGTATTTGGTGCCACTTCCATGAAGTCCCGTTATGCCCACAGTGGTGCCAGTGTCTATGACAGAGCTAGGGGGGATCACAACAGGTTCTTGCAAAGCCTTAGCAGGTGGTGAAGCTTCATCCTGGCACTGAATTTGTTCCTGATCAGTTTTGTTTACTTGATGATAAACCTCCACAAGTGTTGCCTTTGTGTTTGTAGGAGGAGTAATGTCAGTGCTCTTCTCAGTTTCCCTGTCAGGCATTGACTTCTTTGTTTCCAGTTTATGTTTTCTGTTATCATCTCTTAATTCCTGACACATCTCTTTAGCTGTTGTAGTAAGATCTTGTACTAAATTAGCATGGGTCGGTATGATGGACACTGAATTTGCTAGTGTGGACCCGAGAGCCTTTATTTGTGACCTCAAAAGTTCAGCAATAGATATAACTTTTGTAACAGGTTGTGGAATTTCTTGGAAGCTTAACGTGTGTTCCAAAGAATTAGTCTTTTCTGAACTTTTTGTATGAAGTGGGGGAGTAGTGAATTTGTCTGACCTCTGACCCTGTAATTCTGAATGGGTTTTCTCCTCTACTTTTGATATGAGTTCTTTCTTCTCAGTTTCTTTAAAAGATCCATTTACAATGGTTACACCAGTGTCTTTCCTCTCTGCATCTTTGGTCTTTTCTATTTTTGTTTGCTCGGTCATATGTAGAGCAACGGCTTCAGTCTCCATCTCAACTACCTTCTCTTTTGAGGCCACATTTTGAGCCTGTATCAATAACTTACCTACCCCATTACCCTCCACCTTCTCATCATATTGTGTTTCTGTCCCTTCAACAGTTTTTATAGCTGTATCAACTTGGCTTTGCAGGGAGGTGGATGAAACGTTACACCTTTGGGTGTCGTCGCCACCACCACCGGGGCTTTCGAGGGGTGACTTCTGTAGGTGTGTAAAAAGGGCCGTATGACTTTCATTTGATTCCCTGGAATGATCATATGTGTCCTGCGTCATTTTGCCAATTGCTGCTCGACGACCACCGTGCAAAGAAGAGGTCTGGATGTCATCCGTCGTGGTCTGGCTTTTTATTGAAGTCTTTTGTGGTGGCTGCGAGCCGATCACACACCGGTCGGGTGGTAGCTCAAGGCTGACAGGTGCATCATTCCTGTTCATCTTTGTATGGGCCTGTGTAACCTTGGGACATAATACAAGCAGAGGTTTCCATGCTGTAAATACTTATTCCCTTATCCCTGGCTATGCTGGACATGGATAAACACATGCAATTTTAAAAACAGCAACAGCGTAACCAGCAACAAACAGATAAAGGAATGTAAAGACCTTGGAGCAAAACATATGTATGAATCAGAGAAAAGGTATAGTTAGTATGTGAACCTGCTCTATTCCTGATAATTCTCTTCTAGATTAAAGGGAAATCTACTTCTCACATATATCAGTTCATTCATTTCGAATCCAAATGGTGCAAATGTACTACAACATGGTTAAGACTCCAAATAACACATCCGTCAGCAAGTATTGTGTGAGTAGTATAGCTCAATGTCACCTCATTGCCATGATGCAGAACTCCACAGTAACGTGGTATTAAGTTTATCATATAAAAAAATAGAAGCACAAGCAATCCCATAAAGTTTGTTGTTGAGCTGAATCCCTAAATTAGCACAAGAGTCTCCCTGTGTCACATGCCATTGCATCATGGATGAGATGAGCCATAATACAGTCCAAGGGCCATTATCTTGGCCTCTATTGTGCTTCATGAAGCAACACTAGAGCTCATTTTAAAAATTTAATTAAAAAAAAAATCTTACACAGTCTCTGCATATCAAATTGCATTTTGCTTCTATTCCTGTTTTCCTCTATCTGACATGGGGCAACCTATTGGAAAGGAAGGTTGCTATTTTACATGTAAGGCTGACCAGAAAGGAATGCAAATAATTTTAAGTGGTGCTCCAGCCATGCAGTGTTTTGTCTCAGCACTCAGTGCTGTCAGTGTTCAGCCATGCAGCTGACGACAGAGTGATTGCATAAGCAGTGTAGAAAGACTGACCGACAACATAGAGTAGCAGAATGTATGAACGCTAATTGAGGATGTTGTCAAATGTCCATCTGTAAGACCTTTGCCCTCCTACAAAGCAATTTACGAAATTCTTTCTTTCTTTTCTTTTTTTTTAATCTGGTCTTTATCATAACCCCATTCACTGAATTGTAATTCCAACAGAATAGTTAGACATTTTTGGGAACAGGCTTTTTATGCTCTCTGGAGAAGAGGCCAGAAAGAAGATTGATATGTCAGCAGTCAGGTAGCTGACAGGAAGCTTGTCTTTCCCCAGAGTTCACAAAATCAGCCTACCAGGACCTCTCCCTTACTAAATCACATGGTATATCTCATAAACGTAATCTCAAATCATTACTTTAACTTAAAGGTAGTCTGCTTCATTCATGCAGTATTACATACAGTACAATATCTAATGCATATCTTAAAAAATGCCGCAAAGGCCTACTTTCAGACCTTGGAACTTCCACTTTTAAATGCACTATATCAATATACCTGTTGCGACTGTCAACATGTGCGTCATTTAATTCTTGTCACCCAGTGGGGCATGCTTGTAAAAGCTATAAATATCCCCAGGATGCTTGTGTTACTGATGGGACTGTGTTGGCAGCACAAAGCACTCATGAGCTCATACGAAAAGGTTCGCTCACCTCACTTGGCAGGGTTGGCTGAGACACAGACACATTTTTTTGGCTGGGCCTTGTTTCCTTCACAGACAGCTGATCTCTGGCTGGTTCACATGGACGTTGAGGCAAAGCAGTCCGACTGTGACACGGTGAATCAACTGACTCACTGTGTTTGAGTGCTAAAGATCCCTCAGAGGAAGGTTTTGACTTCACATCAACATCCATAGCTACAACGTGTTCTGTTGTATGAACGTCCTCCTTTAACATTCTTCGGAGTATTGATGCAACACTTGACGGTGGTTGTGTTGAGGAAACTTGAGGATTTTGTTTCTGCATCTCTAAAGTTTCCTCTGTGCCTTTGCTTCCAGTTCCTTTCTCATGTTTTGCAGCTTTTTTGTCTTCGGCCGCTGACACAGTAGAACTTGTAGATGCAGAAGAAGTAAGAGTTTTTTTCTGTGAAGACACAGTTACCTCAGTGCATATGTTGACATCTTTAGAAGGCCTTTCAGAAAGTCTTAATTCCTCTGTTGCTGATTTCTGATGCTCTACAACATTTCTAACCTCTGATTCCACGATGGATGAATGAGCAGTGTTCTCTACTTCCATCACCTCTTCTGAATTGCCCTGAGACTGTACTGCCTCTGTGCAGGCTGGAGCTACAGAGGGTGAAGTCTCATCCTTTGTCCTTCTCTCCCCAGACAGCCTCTCTCCCAGAGTTTCTGCTTTTGCAACTTTTGCACTGTTGGAAATTTTAATCTTCTTCTTGATGAAAGGAGTTTTCGGTTGGTGTGCGGTGAAAATCTTCTGGGCAGAATCATAAACGTATGTTCCTCCTTTACTGCCACTGTCACTGATGGCTTGTCCATTAGTTAAAGCAGACACTGCTCCATTAGTGACTGAGACTGGTTTTTCTTCAGCTTCCTCCACAGTGGCCTCCTGTAACCTGGACTCAGTCTCTAGAGCCACAGCCTGATGGTTCTCCTCGTTGCTCTCGTCCTCCGTGGAGCTCGGTGTGCTGAGAAACGCCTCCATTGTCGAACGGCGTTTTCTCTGCGTGCGGTCTGGACTGATGGTTCGCAGCGGCTCCTGGTTTTCTTTCCCTTCTGCTTCCCTGCGTCTGTTCTCGGCCTTCTGTTTGAGCTTGCCAAAGTATCGCTGGTGGATTTTGAACTCGTTCATTTCACCCACCTCCAGAACCCCAGAGCAGGACACAATGCCTTTAGTGTTGATGGCTGAGGCCTGGTAAATAGCTGCATCCTCCACACTGCAACTGCAAATTGAATAAAATGATATCAAGCAATTAGCGATTAGCATCAAAAACACAATTCAGTTTGATGTAATAACAGTGGTTCAAAATATACATACTTGTAAATGTGCAGGGAATGATTTTGTCCATTGCGGAATATTTCATATTTAGGCAGTCCACAGAATCTGTCCAACTGCATGTCATCCTTATACCATGTAACTTGAGGAGCAGGGTGTCCTGGAAAAAAAAACCCAAATGAAAAACAGAACATCAGGGTATTATTAAAACAATTCAGTATTAAGAAAGGTTTACTGTTTTAATCGTGTCAGTACAGAGTATTTGATATGAGTTGTTTGTGGTTTTCACTTCCCCTGAAATATCACAGCCAGAGCATTACACATGCATTGACTGGTGGTTCTCAAACCAGGGGGCCCAAGATAATTTCAGTGGGTCTCCAGATCATTGTTAAAAATAAAAAATTAAATAAAGCCTACATTTTTCAAATAAATGTGTATTCGGGCTGTCAAATTAAAAGTGTACACTTCCCACATTTTCTTGTTTTTATATTTTTTTCCCTTTCATTTGTTCGAATTCAATTCAATTCATTCAAAAGAAAATGAATGTGTTAATATAAAGAGATTAATCTGTGGATATAACACGTTAATTTTTAACGCATTAATGCATGAACAACAAAGTTATTACTCATGCCATATTAAAAATGTAAATTGGGGGGTCACGAACACACGAACACAGTCGTGGCTCAAAAAGTTTGAGAACCACCGGCTTAGACAATACAGCATATCATTGTATGCTCCTGCAGTGTATTTCAGTTCGGTCACAAACCTCTTGCAAAGTGTTTTTTTTACAGGATGTAACCTGTGATGCAGTGTTTACCTGTGACCACACAGGAGAACTTCACGTTGCAATTTTCGGACACAGCTTTTGACTTCAGGGTCGTTTCAAAGAAGGGCTGTGTTTCTTCAGTTAGCTGAGCCATCACGCTGCAAAGTGTACTCCTGTCGATGAGAAAGGTAAATCATGATGTTTCTATATTAATTTATAATATTCCATACAAACTGGATTATTTGGCAGTTTATTGACTCAAGAACAAGAGCTGACAGGATTATATGTTGTGTTTTTCCGGCCTACGTGTCAGCAGCAGCTGTGGTCGGAGGCATTACGTTTTCAGGTTGTCAAGTTATCCGTCCATTCTTGTGAACAAGAGATCTTTTAAATGCCTTGGGGGAAATTTCTTTAATTTTGGCACAGACATTCTCTTGGACTCAATGTTGAACTGATAAGATTTTGCTGGTCAAAGGTCAAGGTCAGTGTGATATTATATCTCTGCCCTTCCTGTGAACGCAGCATGTCGGGAACGCTTCATGGAATTTTGTTCAAATAAGGCACAAACATTTACTTAGAATCAAGGATGAACTAAGAATTCATATGCTAATTATGGCAACATTTCACACAAATGTCCAACAGAATAAAGCAGTGAAGTGATGGCATTTTATATCCAAAAGGTCAGCTTCACTGTGACATCACAATACACAGCAAAAATGCTTTTCTGGCTGTTATTCAGCACCACAGCTCAGGAGCAGACGGGAGACTGTGACTGTATCCTTACATTTGGTCAGATTCTGCATTTTTGACACTGATCTTTTGTACCAACCCATTAAATTCCCCCAGTTTTAGTACATATTGAATACAAATGTGGACAGACATGGATGCAACTTCACTGGTTAGCAACAGCACACAATCACAAGATGGTAATTTAAATTAATTATGAAGCCAATTTGCACATTTTCAGCTCAATACTATCAAACAGGATGGACATAAAAACTGAAATAGAAACACAAAATGTGTTATTTATCTTGAGATCTCGCCCACGTTAACGCTGGATGACATTCTTTACATCATGACGGAAGCTAATGCAGCTCAGAGACAATGTCCAATTAAAACATTTTTTGTAACGACTGTGGAAAGCACATTTAGAATAGCTGTGAAATCACCTGTAGTTTAACAAAAACAATGTGAACTAAATATTTGCATATAACTGGAGGCAACATAAAGAAGACATTCTTCTCTTAAAGCTTAAAAAACTACATCAAGTGTTATTTTTGAACCTTCATTCCAGCAGTTCGGTGTAAATAGCTGCTATTTCTTCAAGCAGCTTCATTCGTCCACATGACATTAATTACAGGAATTAAAAATGTAGTGGTTCAAGAACGATGAACCGTTATAGCATGTGGAAATGTGTAAGAAACGTCACACACATGCAGTATAATAATAACGAAGATGGCTCGCGTGTCAATTAAAGGGGCATTATCGTCGTGCTTGTACATATTACATGCGGTTGATCCATGTCTGGTGTTGACACTCATTTCAGTGTTGGGTCAGTGCACAGTTAAAGGATACTGCCACGCTTCAGCGAGTATTACTTGTGATTAAGTAAACAAAAAACAAGACACTATGCTAAGGACAGCCTGGCTTTTCATTTATATTCACATTATGTATGGCTTATGATATGTGCACATGGCACTGCTGCTTAAGTTCGTGGAATTTAACGATAGTCTGAAGCTTGAAAAACACTAGAAATGTACCTATAAGTAGCTGAACCTGTAACCTCTTGTTAGTTGTTTTGCAGGATGTTTTTTTTGTTTAATAGTGTTTGCTGAAAATACTTTTAATCAAGCTACAAATTATAATGTCTACATCTTGCTGCAAAATAATCCACTGAATCCTGATCCTCATTTTGCATTTTGATGATACACTCAACACTTTGAAAGCAAGTGACATGAGCAGTTGTCCTGTTAACATCCAACGAAGGCTGACAAAATTAAAAAACTTCTTTTAATTTCTCTAAAGCGGCACTGTTGAATGGAGGTCAGGTTGACCTGCGGCTGTGGCTTGAAAAGAGAAACTGCTGTTATCTCAGCAGATCCTTCTATTCTTAATCTACAGTATCACTAAAGAAGCAGATTTGAAGGACAAGACCACTTGTGCCACGAACTGATCTTTCCATGCAGAAGCTGTTTTGTATACTTGATGTGAAATGGGGCCCATGGTGCATAACTGGGATTCTGTTCTTAATCAGCAGTTTATTTAAACTGCAGTGACCATGGCAACAAACAAAGAAATAACATGCGACACAAGTTTATCCGTTGTTCGGAAAGTCCTTAATTGTTGCTGTATTATAGAGCAAATGCTGGTCAGCGTGGTCTCTATAGAAGTGGACAGCACTCTGAGTTAGTCTGGGATCTGTACCTGTTTTCTGGCCTGATGTTGGAGAGGTAGCTGTAGCCACCAGGCCGGCTACTCCCACTGACATCATTGCCATTGCTGGACCTTCCATTCCCAAAAGAGGAGCGAGTTGTCATCCTCCGGGAACCCATTTTGCTCCAAATAAAGATATACGCAAGAAAAATAAAAAAGTTGTCCAGGAGAAAAAGTTATGAAGTTTTGTTGTCAGTTACTTTTGGACTTTTGAGATGAGAGATGAATACAAGCTAAAAGAAAAAAACAAAGAGTGGAAAAAATGAGAAGAAAGCAGAATAGATTTGATATTTAACATCAAAAACTCCTAATTTGAGTTCATCTATAGCTTAAAAACACAAACATCACAACAAGAGATGCTCTGTTAACGTATACGGTTCTTCTTGTACATGCTGTCCTATGCAGTATTTACACAAACGGCATTTAGCGGTCTATTTTATACAGTTAACTCACCATTCAGAAGCTTCATTCCCTCCTTTAACAGATACCCCACAGCACTGACTTCAGGCACTGCAATTTCCAATCAAACATGAGCATGCGTAGGCTCCGGGACTATTTATAGTTGGCCTGCAAATAGGCACAAGAGCACATCACTCTTTCCAAAACCCTCCTTTGGACCATTTTATAAACAAAAAAAAAACAATATACCACCTCACAAAAAAAGGAAAACCCTGCAATAAAAGTTCTGTAAGAAAACAAGAGCAATCCTTTCAAAAAAAAAAGAAAAGAAAAAAGGAGATTCCACAGTTATCCCATGTCAAACACAAGGTCGCACAAAGTTGGTAGTTCCTCAAATAGGAGAAGAGGATTTAAAAAACAGGGCAAAGGTTTTTTTTCTAAACCACGACCAGTGGGTTGCATGTGCTCAGAGAGGAAGCACTTGTGTGGTCAGTGGCAGGCTGCCCTTCTCAAACTTTTTAGCTCCGTGCACAGACTGTTGTAAAGAATCATATGAGCCTGTCAGTCAGGAGGATGACGCCTTTAGTTTTAGCTCCATTAATATGCGCAACGCATTCTTCCAGTCATACAGGATTACTTTCCTATCATAAAAGAGTGGCGTTAAGGCCTTGTTGACACAAGATTAGGAAAACTTAAAAACTTAAAAACAACAAAAAACTGTGTTACATTCATTCCATCATTAATGCAAATTATCTCTTTTTTTAAAAAGTTAAAAGTACGTTTTGATAATATAAAATACTACATGGTGAAGCCTACCAAGTTCTCTGGCATGCATTGTCCAGTGGCTGACAATTGCATTGGGTCCCCCGAGAAAACACAGTAGGAATAGAACAGCCTTATATAGGCAGATCCCACCGACTGCTAAAGGGCTACGGCCTCTTATCTTTACACAAGCATGCACGCACACATGTACACACACGCTGTTGCTCACACACCAGTGGTCAGTAGTTTTATGTATTTATGGTGAACCTGGAGGATATTTTACAAGATGTCCTGCTTTCTGTTCAATATGATTCATACAAACTCAGTCTGCGAAGACACCTGGTTGCCGTTTTCTTTTTCTTTCAACAAATTATTAAGTAAAAATTCAATGAACCCATAGTTCTGAGAACGAGGTGTTAAAATGGCCTCAAAGAATGCTTTATTTTCCCCCACCATGTCCTTCTTCCATGGTAAACAAACTTCAAACCCTCCAACTTGTCTTTGAACTGACTGGCACTGGCACTACTATGAGTTACAGCTTCCTGAGTGTGTTATCCCTAAATCGAGTTCAGAGATATCAATCAGAATTATCTCTCATGTTACCTCATATGCTCCTCATATTGCACATGCCTTTGAGCCTTCCTGCCAGCTATTTCTTTTTTTTTTTTTTGGTCCATCCATCCATCACGGCCCTTTTTAACTACCACATTTTCCATTTTTCTTGCCAGATAGTTGATATACTGACTTAACTTAACGACCAGAAATAAACAAAGAATTTAATTTCAAAATAAAGGGAACATTTCAGTAAATGCAATATGTAAACAATTTTACAAACTATGAGGGTCCTTTAACCCTCAAAACAGACTCATACATAGCATTGGCATTGCATATCAGAATTCAGAATTCCTTAAGTTACAGCACGCCCTACACACCCTACACACCCTACACACCCTACACACACGCACACACTGGGCTGATAGACATTTATGGGCTGCAGGGCCTTGTACTGGACTGTCTGCCATGCAGCCCCTGTGGACGGGCTGGAAAACACAGTTGCCTCAGCATGATCTGGATATTCTGGATGGGGTGTGTACAGGGAGATCAAAGCACAACAGGGTGTGGAAGCGCTGCATAAGCTGGGCGACTCCGTCACGTCACTGCACTTGACTGTGTATCCCCCTTAAGTGTGTGGGTAACCTGCTGTTGGTTGAGGAGGAATTTTCTATTTTCTATATGTATATGTCATTCGGGCTGATATACAGGTAATAGTTAAAGGTGATAGTATATAACAGGTAACAGTAGGACAAGTAGTATGTATGTATATATTTCCTTGCTGCTCGTGTCATATCATTCCCTCTTTGTATAAAAGAAATCACATTTCAACAGCCCCTCTCCCTGATTTCAGCGTTGCACGTCCATTGCCTCATGTTTTGCTATGTATAGCACTTTACAAAATCCTGTTGTGGTTTGGTGTGACAGATTTATAGCAGGGCTTCTGATGATGCTCTCTCAGATCACTACCTCTGCCCTTGTTTACACCATTATCTGTCCTTTGCAAACATAATTGTGCACTAACAGAAATACAGGGTTCGTCATGCAGGGCAAATGTAAATTGTTATAATCAGTCATTATAACCTGAGTGGTAATGGACAAACCCACGTCTACAGGACTGTTGTTGTCCAGGATGTGTGCAGAGGTGTGTGTGTGTGCGCGCCAGGTGAAGACAGGGATAGACTCAGATAGGTTCAAAGCAGGTTGGACAACTGTCAGCTCTTCAGTTTCACTGTGGCATTTATTTACCAGCTCCATGGACATCCAATAAATAGTGACCTTTCAACGTGTGGTCATGAACCTTTTTTCTCTCGACTTCCTCTTGTCGCTCACTGTTTTTCCTGCGATAATGTCATTAACACAGACTCAAAAGACAAGAGGAGAAAGTACCTTTTTCCACGAAAATAAGCTTCAGCTATCTGAGTAGCTGGCCATCAGAGAACACCTGCCTTCAGCATCCATTATGCCCTTTCATGCACGAAGTCAGGCAAAATAAATGCCAGTGTCGTTCCATTTTTCTGTGCAGTCACAACATTTTGTCAGGGTTACAGGATGGATGCTGCTTGTAGCTTCTCTCCAGGTGAAGTAGCCTCACAACTGGTGCCTTTGTGTTGCATGACAGAGTCTGTTATTTGTCATCTCTGAAGCATAGAATTTGAATGGGTAAAATGGACATGTTCACAGGCGTTGCAGTAATCCTCAGAATATGGTGATGTAAACTTCATCTGACCCATTTGAGGCCAAGTGGTCAGACCATGGTTTGAGCGAATGTGTGCTGGTCAGTACTGACATACAGTTTACGTGATTTTGAAAGCCTGCTGATTAAAACTATTTCTGACAAATGGTGCTCCGAATAAACTGTACAGAAGATTTGCCCTGTTATTATGGCCAGAGATTTATTTACATGTATTGTCTTACAACATGCTGGTTGGCTTTTTCTTATTCTTCATGTAAGTTATATAGAAAATTGTAATTAACTATTTGATGTTGCTGTGGAGCAGATAAACTCCTGAGACAAATCGCTACTTTTAAAGCTACATGAAACACCAGCTGCATGGGAACACGCTGTTCTAATTCAACCGGGATATTACGGTTCCCAGATCCAAGATGGTTTGAGTAGTGAGGTGTCGACACAGACGCACGGGGAGAGGGGATACACCAGTGGACAAACAGGGGAGGAGGCAGTTATAATTGGGATTCTGATCATAGAATAATGAATCTCTCTGGGACCTGGGCCAAATTCGTGCATTTATAGGATCAGAAGTTGGTGGAATATATCCAGGTATACCTGATTCCCGTAGCATATAATAAAAAGAAAGAAAAACATCAAATAAACCTGTAATCGGCCTAAGCGATGTAATTTCATAAAGACCTGCTGAGCACTGCCATGAGAGTTTACTGGCAGTTGACTGGCCTGGTGCCAAGTGCACCCCAAAACACCATCCTGCATGCACGCACAGTTGGACAGCAGATTGTTTTGATGTTTGACAGGTCTCTGTGGAAACTGAGCTTGGCTTTGTACGGCCGTCTGGCCTGCTGCTGAGGTTGTGACATCATCCCCTGGATATTCACACCAGTGTCAGCTCCAAGGAAGCAGAAACAGGAGAAGACTTGACCTCCAAGAACAGCTGTGTGTCGCACACACTCTTACACACATCTCGCCTTTATGTAGCACTGCACTGCTCGCACTGACTGCTGCCAATCACATGCACAGACAGTAAACATGCACTGCTTGCGGTTTCTATACTGACTAATGAGTCTAAGGTTATACTGCACGGGAAGCATAATCCTGTTGGACAGAATCTAAATGCCACTATTATATATAATTATGGAATAATAAATCAAAGTTTTAGGATTGAGGAAGCTGAAAACTGATTTTCTTACCAGAAGCAGATGAATGACATTACGAGTAGAATTACTGCAAACTTGGAGATGAAGTGAAACATGAACTTCAAGTGAGGGCTATTAGAATTAAATACTAAATATTTAAATCCCAACACAGTATCACTTTCAGTATTTTTTGTCTTGCAGCACATATTTCAAGTATAAAATATCAACAACTCAGCGCTGAGCACAGCTGCTGTGAGAACTTATTTTTCTCCTTTTTGTTCCTAATAGCAAATGTACACATTTATTCATAAATATCTAAAACTGACTACAAGCAGCAGATCAAATCCTCCAGACATATTTCTAGTATTTCCTTGGTTCACTTGAGCGTCTTACTGAATGAATTCAGCAGCTAGAATTGCAGTGTCCTCTAGTGGTAACAGCTGGAGCTCTACAAGATGTTTGGATATTTCACGCAAAAGCAGAAAATCCTGAAGAAAATTTAAATGATTTGAAAGTGGACATGATGCCATTTTATTTTGTGATTTAAGCTGATAGAGGAGTATTGTAAACACGATTTCACATGTAAATCTGGTTCATATTTAGCATATTTTTTATTTAAATTGGACACAAACTCCTGAGTAGTCATATGCAACATATTTACTATTGTAATCAAACAAACAAGCACAGACCTACTTGTTACGCAGACTGAAGCGGCCTCCCAAGTCCACACTACTATGAAAATCCTACACAGTATGACCCATGTACTGATGATGCACTAACTCTGTTTTCTACAGCTACTTTAATAACATGTCACCATATTTTACCATTTTATACTAACAGGAGATAAATATCTGTGATGCACCGGTAAGTAAAAAAAAAAAATAAAAATTCTGAAAAAAATACTTTTTCCCAAGATTTTTTGAAACAGTTTCTTCAATTAAATTTAAATGAATTACTTTTTCCCCAATTGTGCACTCTACTGTAAGTGAATAATATGCATGTTAATGGTGCAGACAGTCTGGACAGACTATACTTCACTTTGTCTCTCGTCCAGTGTGAACACCAGATACTCCAACCTGCTGCAGTATTTATAGTAGTGTGGATTTGACATGGTAACAAATTGTAGTCTTTAGACAAGTTGAGGTCTTTAGAAAATGTAACGTAATCTCAATGCAAGAAATACCCTTCTGACCCAAACCATTTTACCAACTTATAAACACAGAATAGAAAAAGTACAAATAAAATAACAGTATTTAAAATATAAAATGGTAACCAGTAAAGGGCATAATAAAAAAAAAAGAGGATATCTGCTGACTTTGTAATGAACAATCACTGATTTCACAGTAACTTCATTACTTTGTAGTAATTTGTGTACCATTAGTTTGTCTTGCTCTTCTTCTTCAGCATGTCAACAACAGATGGAGCTTTGCGCTTTACACCTTAGAGAAAAACACAAGGAGAAATATTTTAAAAAGAGGACTTACTGCAAACACGACTAACGTCAAAGGAGACAAAGCTCTTGAGAGAGTGTCTGTTTCTTGCAATACCTTGCTTTTTGCTGGGTGACTCAGTGGTGTCTGGGGATCTCTTTGCATAAGCCATCTTCATTCTCTGAATGTTTTTCTTGCTGATCACTTCATGCTCGACAATGGGACGCGGGTAGTCTTTACCCACAATGCATCCTGCTGCCTGCTGGATACTGCGTGGAGCTTTCCAAGGTTCATAGATGTACTGTGCTGGGAACTTCTTTAGGAGAGGAAGGTACTTTCTGCAAACAGAATACAGTTGAAATAACTGGATACAATACGTGCTCAGAATTTGAGCTTAACAGGTTTACAATCTTACTTGATGTAGTCTCCATTTTTGTCTGTCTTCTTGCCAAAGGCGACAGGAGAGTAAACTCTGAAAAACTGGTGGAAGAAAGTGCTGGCTGACAGCCACTGCCAGTTTCCAGCATTCAGAGCCCAGTCGCCATCCAATAAAAGCTCCTCAAACACCTTCAGGAGCAGAGAAGAGAATGAGATAAACTAGATCTCCACTGATTTAGCATTGCATTCATTTCTATAACATTGCTGGACTTCTCTTAGACAGTTAAAAACTAAAACAAGGATAAAACCAGGAATTTTTAATTTAATTTTAATTCAATGCATTTTTCTTTTCTCTCAAAACCTACACATGACCCACAATGCATCTAGATTACTAAAGCTCAGGTTGAGATTCTGCTCTATTAAGCAAGTAGCAGCTAATAGACCTTATCTTCAGTTTATTTGATGAATTTGAATATTAGTCGTCTGTAACAGTACTTTGCAGTATTTTGTAGTTCCAAACAGCTAAAGATCAAAATCTTCAAGATTTTAATTAAAAGACGGTCCTGTTAGTCTGAGATGCTGTTCAGATTTGAAAGCGCCATTTGCAGAACCATTTCATCAATACGTCACCATCATTACTTGTTATTTTTCAGTTGTCTGTCATATAGACACATTCATCCATGTGCTGTGGGCCTTCCCGGGTTTTGTGTTTGTTCTTTGGTGAAATTAACCATATGTAAATTATACATGCGATATAATTTAGACACCTTCTGTCCTTCTTCCCAGTTGATCCACAGGTCTCCCCTGGTGAGGAAACAAGCGACGGCGTGTCTGGCCAGGTGGTGGATCCAGCCCTCCTGTCTCAGCTGGGTCATGATGGCGTCGATGAAGGGGAACCCAGTCCGAGCCTTAAAGAACATGAATTATAACTTATACCAAAAGTTAGATTACATTAGATAGATTGAATTAGATACATGAGATACACATTATTACAACTCTTCTTCCAGTGCTCTCAGCGACACTTTCATTTATGGAGTCAATCTTAGTACCTCTCTCCATGCAGCTAGATGTTCAGGATTCGTGTCCCAGTCCACCTGCGTGCACACATGGTTGCCCTTCATCTTGTTAAAGTTCGGGATTCCCACACTGGCAGTGTAGAAGAACTCTCTCCACAGTAACTGGCCATGCAGAGAAACTGGAGGAGCTGAGTGCTTTTTCTGATGAAACAAATCACACAAGTTACAGCCACACAAGAGAGAACTTCCATTTGAGACCATCAACTGTGCAGGCTTGTTCTACCGGCAGAAACTACACTGTGACGCCCCACTCACCCCCTGATAGACGTCCGTGAGCCTCCACCAGAAGGTTCTCACTGACAAGCAGCCAAACGTGACATATGGACTGAGAACGGTGGTGCTGGGGCTCAAAGAGTTTGGAGAAGTCTGCGGCTTCTCAAAGTTGCACACCCATCCCTGGATAAAGGAGACAAGAGGTGAAACTAGTGAATCAGACAGAGAATATATATGTTATCTGTCAGAACAAGATGACTCAATCAAACGTTGTACATGTCTGGCTTGGAGGTTGATATTCTCGTCTCTTTCTCATTCAAGGTGACTTTCTTGGTTTCTGTCTAAAATTATCTCGTTTTGTCGATAGTTCACAGCCTTCAGTGTTGCAGATAAAGAGGAGCTGTGGGTGTGAAGCTCATATACCGTTCTTTTCATATGTTCATCTAGTCTCCTGAGGGCCTCCTGTTCTCCTCCTGGGAACAAATCCTCTCCAAGAGATGTGGTGTCGTGGCCGAGCTCCTCCAGTGCAGGAATCCCATATTTCTCCTCGTGTTTTTCTGAACAGGGCGTCTTCACATCTTTGACAGAGGAGATATGTTTAATCTAGTGCTGCAAAAATTTCACATCTGTATGTTTCGAGGAATGTGTTTATATCAATGCAAGATATAACTTTTATTCCAAAAGTTAATTCAGCGACATTATCTCGTGTTTCTGGCAGTGACATACCTTTCATGTTTTCCATGGCTGGAGCAGGAATCGGCCTTTTAGGGGAACCGAGACCCTTCACTATTGCCTGCAAACGGTTGTATGTAAGGGGAGTCTTTCCATTGTTTTCCTCAATTATTCTGTTAGGATACAACAAACACTGTAATAAAATACAGGCAACAGAGAGAAAACTGTGAGTCAAACTCCAACTGTGTCTGCACGCTCAGCATGAGTAATACCTCTCTATGTCATAAAGAGTGTGTGAGATTTTGTAGATGACTTCAACTCCATGCTCTTTGGCGAGCTCGGTCACTTTTTTGTCGCGGCTCAGACTGTAGGGCTCTGTGTCGTACTCATAGGTCAGCTTTGTCACGTTCCACTTCTGAAACAACTTGGGGAGCACATCCTCTGGCCTCCCCCTCATCACGAACAGCCTGAGGAATCAAACACAACACAATACATGTTTGGTAACACCAGTCTGGCTTACATCTTATGCAGACAAGATATTTATTAAGATCTAGTAGTGCTATTCAGTTTTCTTTTTGGACTGATTTTTGATTAAAAAACAGTTATTTTAAAATGTGCTACTTTGGCTGTGATGCAGCTACCTCCATACATCTGTAGTCACCACTCCGATCAGCACTGAAGGATGAATGTTGCAAAGTTCTCTTTTAATTAAACATTTGTAAAACATAAATGAACCAAGCATTTCAACCAGGTTTTGTGTTGGGATTTAAGTCATTCAAAATGCTGAAACTGAGATTTTTACAGCAAATATGTATTGGTTGATCCGTATGGTAATAGCCATTCAACATTACAAAAGCAACAACATCAATATTCAATATGTAAAATATCAATGTTCAATATTTCTGAATGTCGCCTGTGTTTCTACCTAGAGTTGAGTTTCCTGAGGCTGCAGTCCAGGTCTTTGAGGGCTCCAATGAGGAACCTCCAGCGGTTGATGCCCACGCAGGTGTTGTTATGGAGGTGAGGGTCCAGGATGAACACGGGGTACAGTTCCTTACAGTCCCTCAGAGCAGCCATCAGTGCTGGGTTATCATGCAACCGAAGTCCCTTGCGGAACCAGTGAATACATGTTTGAGCCATGCCTACGAACCTGTGAACGCATACATCACAGATGTTAAGTTGGGATAATATGAGGAGATAGAACTTTATTAATCCTGACGTAAATTCTTGTGTCAGATATGCTAAAAATAAAAGGATGAGTGAAAGCTAATAGAGTTCAAAGAGTTTGAGTCTCACATAAACTAATGTGCATTTTAAACACTGGAGTTTTCTCCTAACTGTGGAGATTTTTAGAAGTAAGCTCAAGACAGCTCCTTTTCCTACTGCTTTTAATTCATCAGTTATATTTCAGAATAAACTGATTATCAACCTGGCTGATTACTGGGGCTAATATTTAGTATTTTCTGAATATCTGTACTGTTATTTTTACTAACCAAATATGAATAAATTAACTCCTTTAGGTCTGATGTAGCTGCCTCTCTCTGTGGTCTGAAGCAATGTCTCTCTAACAGAGACACAACCTGTGAAACCTGCACAGGAAGCTAAATCAGCTCACCTCTGGCCTAAACTGCCTGTACTTCTACTACACTGGTCTGTACATTCTTCCCTATTTAATTCTAAGTCCTTTTTGTGTTTAACGGTGTGATTCATTTCTTACATGATTACATTTTCCTGATATTTGAACTTTTTTTCTCCTTATGTTTTAGTTAACCAGTTTTCATTATTCTTTACTTTCTTATTTGTGTTCAGACTTCCAAAGTCTATTTGTGCCATTTTTCTTCTTGTTGCTGGAAGACTTTCAACTGCAATTACATTAAATGTGTGTGAAAGTGTCTGCATAATGACAATAAAAAGGATTCTGACTCAGATTCAGATTCCATAATGGAAGTGCAATTTATTTAACTTTTCTGTGGTGTTTCTGATTTATTTAATGTAATTAATGTAATTTAATTCTTCAGTATGTTTCACTTTTGCCTGTAAAGCACTTTAAATAGCCTCTGTGTATAATAAAGTGCTATATAAACGAACTGGTTGTCTTTTAGTTATCTTTTTTTTTTCAGAGAAGTGATTTTGAAGCTACAAAAGCCAATAAAATCAGAAAGACGTTGCTCTGCAAATGGTTATCTCGTGAAGTTATATTTCAAATAAATGTCATTAAAAAAAAAAAACAACTCTACTGTAGTTAACAGAACTGCAGGGAAAACGACACATTAGAAAGTTTTCAAATTCGTGTCTGAATTAAACACCAATTTGCAGGAGACTGTGTAGAGCTGTCACCACAAGCCCAATACAGTAAACACACATCGTGATAACAAAAGTGCTACACCGTCAGTGAAACACTGAAAAAAAAACAAAATGGTGCACAGTGGAGAAGCAAAAATATTACCTTAATCGCGACTTAAAACGTACAGTTGTTCTCTGTTGCCTCTCTGCTGTGTTTACTGAGAAACTCGGTGTTTGGTAACGTGCACGCTGACTCTGTTACAAAACGGGAAACAGCGTCACGTGGGCAGCAGCGTCAGCCAATCAGAGGCAGCAGTTTACGGTCCGTCCACCAGATGTCAATGTTGCGCTGAACGTAACGGACGTCAAACATTGTCACAAAATGAGTCGCTTAAAGCTGTTAAAAGCTGCATTCTGCTACGTCTGTGGAGCCAGGACATGTGGGAAAGTCTAAATCACTCAGCTGCAAGTCACCAGAGTGAAATACGAAAAAATGTTTTGAGGCGATGTGCGGAGTTTGCTAAAGACACCACGTTTTTGCTTCTCAATAGTCACCAGCTCATCGTAGCTCGCCGTGATCGTATAGTGGTTAGTACTCTGCGTTGTGGCCGCAGCAACCCCGGTTCGAATCCGGGTCACGGCATTGTGGGACAATGTCACGGCAGATGAGCTGTCTTTTGATTTTCTGTACTTCATATTTATCGTGGACACATGCAGTTAGCAATTAGTTGTTTAAACGTTTCCTTTATACTATACTAAGCAACAGCTCGTTTTGCTGCTGCATGAAAAACACCAGCTCACTCTTTTTTATGGTGGTCTACATCGTTCAGCCTACCATTGAAAGCAACTCAGTTTTTAATTCAAGCCAAAATACAAAGAAGACGATGGCTATGAAGTTATTTATTAATGTATTTATTTTTTTTATCACTTCCCCGTCGTTACCGATAAGCACCACCAGAGGGCGACATAGTAGGAGAAACTGTAGACTTGGACCAAATTCATCCAGCAGAACTCTTTCTCTGCACTAAGAAAAATAAGCAAAGCACTTAACTCCAGCTGATTAAATTCAAGAACATGACAGATACTGGAACTAGAATAAACACAAGTCCTTTAATAAATGTATCCTGTTCAACACATTACCCCTCTCTGCCTTTTGCATACTTGTGTTGTACTCTTGTTTTGTTGCACATTATTATTTGCTCTACACTTCCCACGGGACTTTTCTACTTGACATATTACACTGATTGTACATTTTGCATTATACATTTCTTATTGTTTATTTTTGCTTATTTATCTAGTAACTTTATCTTTGTGCTGTAACAACCATATTTCCCCTTGGGGGATACCAAAGTATTTCTATTCTATTGTTTTAAAGCAAAGGATGTGTCTATGGATTGTTACTCTGATGTAGGAAACGATTCCAGCTTTCCAATTCTTCTTCTTATTTATTTATTTATTTATTTATTTATTTTATTTTATTTTTTACATTTTCAGACCACTTTGGAATGAAAAAACAAAAGTGAAAACATTTTGCATTGTTAACTTTAAATCATGAGTTAAATGATGAAACAGCGAAGAGTTTACACAAGTTATCTTATGAAGCTTGTACAAAAAATAAATAAATAAAATAAAAATAAAAACAAAAACACATGTTAGAGCCAAATTCATTATTTTATATTTGATAATATTACAGTTGAAAGTAAAGTGGTAATGTTAAAGATCGATAACTTTATCATGATTCTGGAAAAATGTATTGAATAAAATGCATAATTTAGTAATGTTAAGTTTAAAATAGATTTGAGTTTGAGCTTCCAGTCAAGAGTGTCATTGTAATGCTGCTGATGAAGCTTAATTCATCAGATTGAAGCCACAGACCTTGGAAGCGACAGGTTTTTTTTGACCATCTGATTTTGTATATTTTTATTTCCTATTAAACCCTTGAAATGAAGAATTCGTCCCACTCGCATTTCAAATACTTGTTGCTAGACTGACTTCAAACAGCGATACAGAAGACGACGGAACAGAGTGCCACTACAACAAGTATATAAGCAGACTTCCCAGGGTGCCTTGTTAGAGTGTTAAAACTCTCCAGGGACTCGCTTGTGCTTTTTTTTGTAGTTTGAGGAAACAAAACATGGTGGACACTTGGTATATGTCTGTAATGAAGGGCAGTTTCATTACCTATATGGTAGTTCACATTCTGGGATAAAGACATAATAAGACACAAGACAATGACTGTTAGATAGCTTTAATGAGCTTAGCTTTGGGGCTAACAATTGCTGCCATGTGCTGTTTGATGGCCTCTCCTTACAGCACTGGGTGAAAACCCTGGTGAGGCCTACAAGACAAAAAAACAGTTTTAGTAACATGATTAAGTGACTGGACTTAATTAAAACTGAATGACCATAGAAGTGGGTATGTGGCATTATTTTAAGAATGTATAAATTGAAAAGTTTGAGTTGACTCACATCTTGTTTGTCTCCTCAGGTGTTCCAGTACAAACACAAAAGTCCCAATGGGCTGAAACACATTTTTAAAAGGTTCTGGGACAAACCAAGTGTGGGTGAGGAGAGGGTGAAAAATAATTTCTTCAGGTGATAAAATAAATGCATTGCTCGATGAGGATGTTGGTAGTAATTTTTAGGAAATAAATATTCGGTTTTAATGTTTGTTATTATAGTCAAAGGTAAATATGTGTTGTATTTTTGTGTATTTCTTGTGTTTGATTATTTTAGGTTAACCCTTATGTTGGTAGGCCTGAGGGACTGATTAGAGGCTGCCTATAAAAAGCTGGCAGTTGCGCAAGACCAAGGCCAGGGGGTTCCTCAACATGCCACCAGGTATCTGCCTTGCTGTGTTTGTTTTTAAATTGTTTGTTGTTGTTGTTGTTGTTGTTTTTGTTTTGTAATGTGAGATTGGTCTGCTCCTTCTCTTGCCTCAAGCCTCCTGCTTTATCCAGCCACAAAACGGTCATCCTAACAATGTCTTTGTTAAATTAAATTCTGGTTGTTTCTTTTCACAATATTTAAAAATAAATAAGTAAATTCTAAGCATGAAAAAGGTTATTACTGTATTTAGTGTCTACGTCCACAGTTTGACTATTGTGCTCACCGTGTCCAGGAGCACTTACACAGATGGTCTTTGTACTGAATCTGGTCAAAATGGTTTGTTTCTTTTCTTTCTTCTGCTGAGGCTGTAAGCTGTCAGGGCTATGTGGAAAACGAACATGGTACATTTCAGAAAACGTGATGGACAAGTATGTCTGCCTGTAACTATGTGACTAATTGATTCAGCTTAATTGATCAAGTTTATTAAAAAATGTTTTCTTAAGTTAATTTGTCTCAGCAAGTTTTACTGTCATAGGATGACTTAAAGGTAATTCATCAACCAAAGTGAAGATAAGTCACATTCAAATGATTTGGAGCGAAGAAAGGTAATAGTGTGATGAGATGTTTCTCTTTGTTTTATGTGGCTTCATATAAACCATAGTTAAGTAGATTACATGTATGGGACATGAATGACCTGCCTGAGGAAATCAGGTCAGCAGAGTCTGTGTTCTCTTTTAAGTCACTTCTTAAAACACATTTTTATCGGAGAACTTTTCCTGATTTTTATTTATGTTTTATAGCCTCTTGTTCTTCTGACTGGTTTTATCCACAAAGCTGGTTCATAAAACAAAAATTAAATTACTATTTGTGTGTTTTATTATTGTTGTTTTGTTTTTATCTTATTCTGTGTGCTTTATTTTATTTCATTTTTAATCTTTTCTTTATTGGAAAGCACTTTGTTTTGAAAAGTGCTCTATAAATAAAGTTTGTTATTATTATAAGACATGAAGGTTAAAATACAGGAATTTTAAAAGCTCTTGCTGCCTTCAAGTGCAGTCGGAAAAATCGATCTTAACTACAGAGCACAAATCGAGAAAGTGGTAAATTGGAAAGTCTGACTTGTGATTGGCTTCTTAGATGTGACGTGAGTCGAGGGCAGCCTATGAGCTTATTTCAAGAACATTTGGGTAATTCATAACAGTTATTGATTGATCGATTCATTCTCCAACGTGTGCAGCAGCACAGCGCGTCTGCATGCTCGTCTGACTTGTAAAAGTGCAGGCCTCGCTCTGTTATCATTCCCAACATGTGGCGATAGTCACGACCTTCAGCAGCCTATCGGAATTTCTGCTCCTGTCGGTAAATCAGTGAAGGCAGCACCTCAGTCTGAGCTCCGTTGGCTGACTGACTCGCCATTCAAGCAGCAGCCCGCCCAGCAGCACCGAGAGCGGCATGGCAACGGCGGGGAGACGGGGGGAGAAGGTGTGGTGAGGGGTGACAGTTTAACCGGACCAGAGAGCAGCAGCAGCAGCAGCAGCAGAGGCAGCAGAGGCAGCAGCACTGGTTCACTCCTCGCTGACTGGAGAGACGCGGGAGGCTCCAGTCAGCGCTTCACACACCACAGCTGATCAAACGATGCGCCACCGCCGCGTCTCCGCACAGTCGCCGCCGCTGACCAGGTGTTGGAGCAAAGAGCAAGGACGTCGTTAACGTGACAGAGAAATTTGTTTAAAAAGCCAAACTTGTATGCACAGCCTGTGTGCTGTGTTTGCACTTCTCTCTGGTCCCGTTCGCAGACGATCGAGAAGATGCTGAGCCGACTGATGAGCAGCAGCATCAGGAGTCTGGACAGGGAATGCAACTGCACTGTGAGACTGCTGGACGACTCGGAGTACACCTGCACGATTCAGGTCAGTGGTGTGCAGCGTTTCCTGCCTCTCAGATCACCTTGTAGCGGAGGACGTGCTAATGACACGGGGTGGTGAGCAGGTAAAACGACGCTTCCCCGCTCGTCTCTCTCTCTCTCTCTCTCTCTCTCTCTCTCTCTCTCTCTCTTTCAATCTGCTGCTTGCAGGAAAACATTGAGATTAAAGGATCTGTTTGGTTCATTCAGCTCCACAGCACATCTGGTCGTGTGTTAATGCCCGTCATCGTGGGGCTGCATGCGTGTTACTTTGGTCAGACACCATACCTGTGTGGACGTGACATCATGACCGCATGTGGTGTGTGCATTGCGTAGCAGATTTAAAGGACTGTCAGACAGCACTGTCTGCCAAAAGAAAACACATCTCTGCATAAGCTGTTGTCATTCTGGCAGCTTTATGCATGCATTGATTTGAATGCATTATTAAACTAATCTGGATAATCAGATCTTGAACGATTTCAGTGGAGGGCTCAGTGAGAATGTCTGGATCCTCTGACTAACATGAGCCAATCAGAGGCATAAGAGGATTTGGTAGACAGCCAGGGTAAGCTCAATGTTGTTTAGAGTCCAGGAAAAAAAAAACAAAAAAAAACAGGGTGGAGATCTCCCAATTAATGCTAACAAAGCTGGTGCCATAGTCTCAGCTGGTTGCCCTTCAGACTGATCCGTGTTTGACCGAGGAGTTGGCGCTTTGCAGTGATGAGGGAACTTAAATTCCTTCAGTAAGGACACATCCTTTTCAAATCTACAATCATGAATACATCCCCAAAGGCTGCTGCAGCAACACCACATTGATCCAGACATAATTGGATCTTTAAACATTTAAAACTAAATGAGAAATGCACAGTGACTATCAAGAGTTCCTTGTTGTCTATATAGTTTGCTTACTATAAATATGGCACAGACCACAAACTGTGTGTAAAAGATGGACATAGCATCTGGATCTAGAAAAGTGGAGCCAATGCTGAAGTAGTCTTGCATTGCCAATGGTCTGGTTTATCATTCCGCTATGGGGCTAAAACACTTTTTTGTAAGTTGTTACACCAGCTACAGTTGTTTTGGGTGGAGCTAAGCCCGGGATGCAGCAGCAACGTCCCCTCAAAACTCGTGATGGGGGAATTGTTTTGGTGGAACATTTGCACAGGGAGATGAGCACTGTCACTAAAATGGATAAGCCACCAAAATTAAACAAAACTAGCAGAGGATTTGATTCAAATCCTCGGGAAAACTTTGCAGCATGGTCGGTTGCTGCATGGAGGTTGTTGTTTACTGTAGCAAAGAAACTGTAACGCGCAGATAGCGAAGGAGAAGGACAAAGCTGCCTGAAATGAGCGGCCAGCGGCAGGGTTACACCATCCGGCATCTTACATCTGGTAAGTCAGGCTAAATTACATAGAGGACTGTGACAAAGTGGTCCTACTTCTACCCTGATCTGTTACCTCAGAGAACATTTTCATCTTAAGTTTATGGTCTTAATTTCTAATTTAAAGTCTCCTTAAATACAACATGATGTTAATTTAGTAAATTCTGGCCTCATTCAGAGTAAATTAGACAAAGAAGAAAAGAATGCTTTTCGGTGGGGCTATTTAAATTTGCACATATAGCGTCTTGGAGTTGTCAGTCAGATCCACCCTTCGCTTCGTTACATTGGTTTTATAAGACCAAAGTGGCAACAGCAAATTGCCAAACTTGAGGCTTCAAAACAGTCTATAAATAAAAAAATCACGAAGGCTGTGTCCATCTTTTACATACAGTCTCCAGTAGAAGCACTTTGCAACACATATACAAGACAGCTTTGTTTATTGTACACTCTCATGCTAAGGTGCAAACACAACGGCTGTAAATGGACACAAAATAACCTTTTTGTTCCGGCTCCTAAATGTATTTATTCAAACTGAGTGCTAGCTTTAAAACAAAGTAGCTTGGTAAATAGTGTCTGTGGGCTCCATCAAGCCTTGCGTTGCTTATTCTCACTTTGTTGTTTTGGCTGTTTGTTTCAGCGATACGAGTCCATCATCGGCTTTTATTTGCTGTTGACACAGTAGCACAAAAGCACTGATCCAAATTTATGGTTGCATTTGAGTTTGTTTTGTTCTATAGGATGGATAATGGTGGAATTTATTGCGGGTATAAAGTGGAAAGATGTTTCCACTTTATTGGTTACTGGTGTCCTTGTTCATCTGACGGCTTAACTCAGAGGCTTCCATGTGTTTTGGTAAAACTTATTAGTGCTTCAGTCGCTCTCAGCTAGTCGGTCCCTCTCTCTGCGAGTCCTATGCAGACTTGTTTGAAGCATTTCATCTCATTTCTTGTAGTTTGAGTTGCCTGAAAAATCAATTGTTATATTGACATGAATGAAGGCGAGACGTGAATGGAGTCAGTAAACACACCGTTTGTTTGTGAGAGAGTGCAGGAGTCAGACTAAGTGATGAATGTGTATTACCTCCTTTGTAAATCGTGTGTGTGTCTTTTGTGTGGCTGCATCATTGTCAAGTCTCTTGTGTGCATCGTCTAACCTGGTCGTTTGAGTTGCCGGAGCCGTGTTTGATGCTTGTTACTTGAAGGGATTCCGGTGCTGCTGAATTAGAAATGACAGCGCACAAAGGCTATCAACACCTGCTCATTTTTAGGATCTGACGGCAAAGGCAAAGCAAGCCTTTTAATGTCTTGCAGCTTCAACCGGTAGTTCTCTGGGGACACATAAAATGGTGATTCTTACATCAGTTTCAGGTCTTTTCCTGTTTACCCCCCCTGTGAAATTTGGTAACAATGTTTTGGGTGTGGGAGAACACCGTCACGTGGTGGTGACTCCCAGCCTGTCCTCGTAGCTTCTCGTCATATTCATCTTCAGATGTAGAGAAGTGCCTTTTAGTTGATTTGGCTTTTGACCAGCTTGACAATTTAACTGTCAGTTTTAATGTTACTGTTCTGCAAGTAAAACACCGTGTATGCTTTCGCCTTCCGTTTGATCTGGGAAAGACATGGTGTGTCTGGTGTTTTTTGATGGGCTGTGTTTACTACAGTGCGGCCTGCACTTGTTCCCCCTTGACTTCTAAGCGGCTCCTTCACCCAAGCATGATTCAAAGTGTTTGGCTGTCAAGATATGCTGATCCCACCCTTTTAGCAACGGAAAGCACACAGCAGGGACAGAATGCTTAATTTCTGGTGGAGCCTCTATTGAGAGGGATTAGCTCTCTATCGACGTATTTCATTATTTGCAGCATGGAAAATAATGAAATATGCCATTATTTCACACCACGGGGCTCTTGATGGAGCACAACTGGTCTAAATGGAAACATAAATAGGATCATCGGCTTAATCAATTGTCTATTGTTTACTACAACGACGTCGGCATTTATTTGTTGGCGTCAGATTGTGTGAACACGACATTTAGGGAGCTACGTTAATTATGTTTTACACAAAACATTTGTAAAGCTAAATACACTCTGGTGATCGCTTCATTTTTCACCTGCATAAAGGACATTAGAGTGACCTCAGTGGGAGATGACAACATTTGTAGGCTTGTTGAAAATGGGAGCGGATGGTTGCCGTCCTTTCTTGGACACCTTAGAGATGTGGCCCAGAATACTGGGCCCTCACGGGGCTCAGGTCACACTCTCCATTTAGCTCAATTAGCCTACACCTCAAACTGCTGCTGTTACACTGAAATCACATCATTGGGGGGTGATGGTAGATATGACCTTCATGGAATGAAAAAAACATCTCAATGTGAAGGCAGCATGGAGTGGAAAAGAGGCTAAGCAAGAAAAGGTGAACGAGTCCTGATTGTTATCATGGATGTTGGGAACGTCACTCACTTTGACAACCAGTTTGCTAGACTCATCAGACGCCGCTACCGTCACTCAGTTCATTTTACCCATGCTGCATCCCTAGCCCCCCTCATCCACTGTTGACATGTTGCTGATTGCATGATAACCCTTGAAGCATGTAGAGACTTGTGTTCATTGATCTCTCCTGTTTTTTTTTTGACTCCATTCTGCCCTTCAGGATATTCACAGGAATCTTACATTGACAGATCGCACTGCAAACTCTTAAGCTTCAATCCACATTTGATTGATGCACAGAGCTCTTTCTGCAGGCACAACACTGGGCAGAGGGTTAATTGCTGTGGAAGCAAGCAGAGGGCAAGCATGCATCCGTGCTGGAGAGATGTTCTGCTGCTGTGGGGAAAATAGTGAAAAAGGATGGTAAGAGGAGTGCTTAAAGGCGCCATAACAGCTCAGGGAGGCTCTAGATAGACACTTGGAGGCCCAAATAGCAAAGAACAGCATGTTCAGGAGAGACAGGATCAGGAATGAGACAGTGTTCAATCACATGATGTTGGTGGTGATCATCAGCAGAAGTGAGAGCTGATTTTGAAAGTAAGTTATTTAAGCCAGGATTTTAAGAAAAGCATCGACAGTGGAAAGTAACTCAGTGGACATGGCCTGGCCGTAATCGAAGAGATGCTAAATGGAAAACCATTTCTTGCCACTTCCTGGAAGGCTGTGTGTGGATCGTCCAATAAAATGTGGTTGGTGTGAGGCTTGCTTTCTTCCATACATTCAGATGAGCTAAGCAGAACTCAGCAGTCTGCAGGGCCCATACCGGGATTTGTGTAACCTCAGAGATTTAGCTTTCCAATTTATCCATGGATATTGATTCCTTTTGTCTCTGGTGGTGTTTGGCCATTGTGGCCAGTGCTACAAATCCATTAGAAAAGGGCTGGATTTTTTTCACATCTTGCCTCTCATTCACCCATTCACACAACCACCCTCACACACTGATGGTGGCAAGTTACCACGCGAGGCATCGACTTAACCAGCGGGAGTAATTTGGGGTACTTGTGCACTTGTGGAGACATGGAGCACAGATCAAGGACAAATCAAACTGCCAAATCTGCTAATCAATAGCTGCCCTGCTCTGCCTGCGGAGCCACAGCCACCCCATCAATGATGAGATAAACAGTTTCTTGGTTCAGCATTGCAAATGAATAGTTATATATGTTATAATAAGTATGGATCCACGTCACTCACCTGCATGTCCTTGATTTTTCTAACCAGTTAAAGAATAGGACAGACATTTATTGTTTGTGGAAACACAAATCATTGAGTATCATTGTTGGTTGAACATAGACACTATCAATCTCACATGCAGCAGTGTCGTGTCCAAAATACCTTATATGCATCTGAACTATACATTAAGTTGGGGTAGAGAGACAGTAACGGTGTGTTTTTGACACCTTTTCTCTTCGAAGTGATAATGTTAAAGTGAAAAGGTTATAATACAACTTCTGCTGATTTTATGACTTCAGTGATTCTCTTTCAAAATGAACAGTCAAGACATTTTATTATTTTTCTGTTTGTGTTCCTCTGGTTTAGATTCAGCCACAGGCCACTGAACACAGTCATGCTTTTATACTACACTGAGTATCTGTGCTGCTTTTTGTTTTCACATTAACCACTGTAATTAAACAGACAACACAAATACAGGGATTATTTAGATCTACGTTTTGTTTGGCAGTTATACCCTGGATGCCTTTGAATTATGTAGTGACAGAGTCTGCTTACACAGACACGACCTAGCTCCGTTAATGAACAGAGTTACAATAGATAAAGGAGAATAAGCCTTCCACTGGCTCACATGACACTGAGTTACATTTCATGAGATTGTTTTAGGAGCATACAAGCTGTGTAATTCAAATCATCATCCATGACTGAACTATGTAGATCACCCACTCAAAATTTCAGATGTGTTTGCAGAGCTCCACATAACATACTGTGTACAGTTCATCAAATATCACCCAGCAGTCTGCCAGGGGAGTTTTGATAGGTAAATGCGGTAGTCTATTTGCTCTAAATTAACATTCCTATCGTGAACCAAAAGATGTATATCAGAGATTGAAGGCAAAATGAATGATAGAATAGCAGTGATGCAGAGAAACGTACCTCATCACTGTGAGTAAGTGCTTCAGTCACCTGGCACCGGTTCAGATCCTGTATAGCTCACTAATGAAATTAGGACTGTTCTTTTGAAGCCAAATGCAGAACTTGGAAGGAGCTCATCTCGTTTGCGTTGTGAATGCATTATTGAAATAGGTTGCTCTTGTCTCCAAAGTGGTCTCTCTGCACTCATATTGTATTCCTCTCGGTGTGCGCTGCTAAAATTGGAGTAGACGTTGTAACATATTTTGTTTTCATACATGCAAGGCTGGGTCTGCTCCTCTGCCTTTGTTGTCTTCACCTCAAAGCTTCCACACTAACGTAATGAAATTGGCTCCGTCATAAACCAGTACATAACCTATGGGGCAAGTTATTGTTCCTCACTGAGGATGGCAAGTCTATGTTCCTCACACACTGAACTACAGCAGTCATTGATTCATGCTTGATATATTACAGTTCACTTTAGTTGTCAGAGAGGATTTTCATTGCCAAATGGTGTTTATAAGATGCTGACTCCTGTCTGTGCCTTGTGACCATCAAAGTCATGTTTTTATGCTGGGCTGTAACGATGAGGCTCGTTCTGATATTGATCACTGTAAGCATGAGTCCACAGGCAGCAGCTCTGTGAGGCTGTACTTAGGTACACTGGTGCCTTCAACTAAATGGAAATGTCGTTATAAAATGCTCGCAGTATCAACAAAAACATGCTCCTGTATAGCAGATAAGATGTTGTCATTCTTAGTTTAGCATGTGAGGACCAAATTTCATGCCAGTCCATATAACAGTTGGATGGACATTTCACTCAAAGCCACAAATGTCAACCTCCTGGTGGTGCTATAGGAAAAGTCAGGGGATCACTGAAAGGTTTATCTGGGAACCTTGACATCTGTCATTATAATGCGTTCAGTACTTCCTGAGATAATTTGCAAAGTGGTGGACTGACATTGTCCTCCATAGTGCAGCTGATAAAGAGATGTGGTCATTTTCATCTATTTCTGTGTTTGGGGGTTTGTTATTGCTGGTTTAGGACTGTCTGAAGTCATGAAACGGGGAATTCTGGTAACGTCTGATGGGCAGTTGTCAGTATTTATGGCTTTGTCATGGCCAAAAATATAATAATAATAATAATAATAATAATAATAATAATAATAATAATAATAAGTAACCCAGTATGACAGATCTGACTGAAATCTCAGTCCTTACCAACTTTTGATTCGTGTTGGCATTCTGCACACAGCTTGGATCAGCTGGGACACGCATCAATGCTCTCACTGCAGTCAGAATGTCTTTGATCAGACCTCAGTCTCAGCTCCTGTGGATCTGCTCAGCGGCAGATAACAGAATTCTGCTTGGATTGGGCCGCTCCCAGGTGTAGACTGAAGGAGCTAAATAGGTAGTATTTTTAAAAGTGCTCTGTCTTTAATTTTAGACATCTTAACGATGAGAAACTGTTGATAGCCCTGCTCTCACATCGCAGTTCATGGTGCTACACGTAGCACCTTGAGTGGCGCTAAAAACAAGAGCATGTGTTCCTTCCTCAGTAAAGGTTAAGCATACAGTCTTCAACGTGTAGTTACTGAATAAAAGAATATAAATTTTACCTGACATCTGAACAGTCGGCCTGTGGCTCACAACCGTGCATGCAGAGCTTTTGGCCTGTAATAATCCACAGACTGGGAATGCTGGTCCCCTAAGTAGATTTATTTCTAACCGGTAAAAGCTTAATATAGAATAAAAAGTAGGATGTGCTTTAGACAGAGCTCTTGCTTATCTGCCTCATTGCCAGCTATGTGGCGCCCGGCTGAAATCTGCAAGAGACGCATCTTTGTGATGTGAAGGCGCTCTGCTAAATAACATGCTAATCCATAATGTGTAGAAATGGTGAGATAAGCCCTGAAGGCTTTGGTGTGCTTTCAGATTGGGACATCTGGCTGTTGGCCATGACATTAATATATACAACTCCAGTGAAGTCAGAATCCCGTCGCTCCGATGACTTAGTTGTCTCAGTTGTCAAACATTCTATCACTTTATTACTATTAAAATTGATTGTGTATGATTTAACCAACTGATAGAACCTCACTGTTTTCCTGCATCCAAACCCAAATCCTTGGCATTCAGGTACATGCAGTGGATTTGTTGGGCAACTTCATGGCACGGGGCAATCAGCGAAGAGTACTTTCACTTGTTGCCAATTGCAATGAATCATAATTCAGAGTTGCTCATAATGTATCATCTTCAATACAATCAGCAGACATTTAGGAACCGGTTGACTATTCCACAGCGAAATACACAGTTGATTTTCTTTAATGACAGACAACTTTACGACCTAAAGCTTGTGTCACCAACTTTCAGCTCGAACAGAAGGAAAAAAATACTGTGGCTTTTGGTGGGATTAAGCCTCCTCTGGCTCCCCCGAACTAACACTGGTTGTGAGGATGGTTGAAATTCAGGGTTTAAAGTTGCAGCAATTTTAAAATGTGTATGTGACAAGAGTGAATATTTATGGCTGGTTATCTCTGATGCACATGTTTGTGGAGGAGTTCGATGAGGTCAAGCTTCTGCCTGTGATGCATCAGCTCCACAGATAGGACAACTTGGCAATGCACTTAAAGCATTTGACTTTATAGCGATGTCTTTGGATTTGCTTTATAGCAGCGCCTCAGTTTATAGAAAAACAAATTATATTCTGTATATTCTTACACTCTTTTCCCTGTCCTCTATCTGTTTTATCTGTCTCGCTCTCTCCTTCAGCCCTGTTTGATGTCTCCTTCATTCTTATTCTCCTTTTGTGCTTCGTCTCCTGGCTGGCCCCTAAATTCCGCAAAATCCCCTCTTTGTTCTTTTTCACTTTCATTTCTCCTCTTCTTCTTCTTCTTCTGTGTCTGTCTGTCCTCTCTCAGCTGGTAGCATTGCAGCTGAGCAGATTAATGAGCTCGCCCTGAGTGAACCTGACACCGAGAGACGACACAGCAAAGACATACTATACGTGACACAGCAATCAGGATGCTGGAGGCATTGCACTGGCGACTAGACATTACAGCCATTGTTATGGATTTAAAAGGGTCGTAATTATGCAACTTAGTCAATATGTGGCTGCTGGAGGGATGGTGTTTCCTGGTTTTTATGTGTACCAGCAGCATGTCATTATAGATGTCTGTGTTGGTCGATCAGTCCACCACTTTGAAGGATATTGAAACCACTATTTGGTGGATTGGCATCAATTCATGGTTCACAGAGAATGAACCCTCATAGTTTGAGGGATTCCCTGACTTTTTCCTCTGGTGCCACCATGAGGTTCATATTTTTGTTTTTTTTTGAGCAAAACATTGGATGGATGGTCATAAAAACTGGCACCTTTAAGAAATCAATAGCTTTGGTGATCCTTTCTCCTTTCACCTGCAACACTAATGCTGTTCCCATTTTTAAACAGCATGCTGATGCGCTCAACTAAGACGGAAAGCAATGTGAGCATCATACCTGTTAAACTGAGGCTTGTTGCTGTTGCAGTCTGAGCATATTAACACGCTGATATAAGCTCAAAGCACAAAGCTGGTATCATGGCTGTGGATTCTTGTTTTTATGTTTTGCATTTGTGCTTGTAAGAATCGACAGTTGTTAATTTTTCATGCACACATATATTATAGTCTGTGCTGCCCGAGAAGGCAGGCTCTCACTTCTTTCTAAGGGCGCTTTCACAAGGCCGACCTCATTTTTCTGTCATACCAAAGTTTCGAAATAAGAAAATAAACAGAAGCTAACAAATAACGTACACTATATTGATTCTCTTCTTCTTTTTCACAGTGATAATTCACATCTCTCAGGGAGTCGGTGTGTCTTTGCCGATGCCTTTGAAGGTTGTGAAAATAAAAATCTGAAGAAAAAAATGTAGAAAAGTGTTGACTGTTGGGAGGTGCTAGGCCTCTGTGCAGCCCGCTGACACACCAGGGGGCTCGAGTCTAAACAAGCTCATAAGGAAATGAAGATGTGATTGCAGAAGAGTAGGTCAAGAGCATGTTGAGTCAAGCTGAGCTTCAACAGTTTAATTAAAGTAGCTACGACCAGTGGCTCAGATTTTCTGCACCGTGTAGTGTGAATAGAAGTCCCCTGTATGGCTCGTTTTAATTGTGTGGCTGGAACATAATTAAGTAATTTCCCTGTCATATTTGGGAGGCATCAAATAGATTATGGTTTAATGTGGGGAGCTGAGCAGCAGCCAGACTGTAACCAGCCAAACTAAATCACCCCACTGCATGTATGGGAGCGGTTTCAGCTCAGGGATTATGCAGTATGACTATCATGGGACTGGGAAAGCCCAGAAGGAGAAGGTCTGGAGATGGATGGACCTTGCTTTTATAACTGCATCTGGCTGTGTCTCTCTTTGTAGCATGTTTTCTCTCATTGTGTCCCTTTTCCATCTCTAGCATTTGCAACAGCTGCAGTAAGGTGTTGGAGGTGCTGTACGTCACGTCTGCATAGAGCGGCAGCAATGAAGCTCTGAGGATTAGCAGAATGGATGTGCATTAGCCTCTCAACACTGGTTGATATCAGACTGGCAGAGAAATCTTTCTCACTCCAGCACAGGCTTTACAGCAGGGAAATCTTTAAGGCTTTACAGAAATGAGAGAGAGCGATCTCTTGTTCTCACTGGAGTCTTCTCCGGCGCTCCTCTTCCTCTTTTCTATGTTTCTTTTATGTCAAACTTGAAAGGGGAGACAAAGCTTGTTTGGGAAATGCAGGGGCTTGCTGTGGAGTTGAAGATGTCGCCGAAAAGGACGAGTGGAGGCACAGCAGTGATTCTGTGTAGACTGATGTCGGCCGCACTGAACTTGGAAACTCATTCTGTTGTGATTTTTTGCTCAGACATGGGTCGTATGTTTTATTCATGCTGCAGCTCCCTCTGCCTCCAACAGTTGATATTTAATCACCATACTAATGATGTTCTGACTGAGGTGCTCTTAATAGTCACTGTGTGTGTTTGTCTTCTCTTTGCTTATGTGTCGACTGTGTATTGGTATTTATGTGTCGATGCTAAAGAATCGCTGCAAATGCGTATCTGATTCTCTTCTGCACAATGTTTGGATGGATTCTTGCGTTTATAAGAGATGGCACCAAAAAATGTTGACGGTGTCATGTGTCCACTGGGGCATGAGTTGGGTGCTTTGTAAACAAAAGGCAAAAAGCTTTAATTACACATGGATGCTGACGCCCTGTTGGGTGCCTGCTGGCTCTGCACATTACAGACAACAGTATACTCTGTGTGTGTGTTGGTGCTCGTGTTTGTGTGTGTGTGCATGCAAGTGCTTCAGGATTGAGGGCTTGCATTTGACAAAAGGGAAATGGAGACTTTACACCATAAGGATAACTGTAATGACTCCAGGACTCTGACACACGGAAAGCACACTGTGTCTGCTAATTACTCTGCGGCAGAGAGAGAAAAAATGCAAATGTAAAATGCTTTGCGATAAGAATCAGCAGAGACTCCCTGTGTGGTACAGAACAGGTTTTGAGTCTGTCAGTTAAATATATTTTTATTTATTTGTTCTTATGCATGTTCCAATTCTGCATGATTTTGCATGTTTCGGTGATGTGATGAATCCGAGCCACACACTTCAACACGTGCGGTGATGCCCGATGCAGCTACACCAGTCATGTGCATAGGTAGCTCATAACGATGGCTTACCATACACTAATTTAGACTGCTTCCATCCGTGTGGTCATTCTCGGCCATGTACTGCGGTCTGTGGTGTGTGTGTTTGTGTTGTAGTTGTCTTGTTTGTCATCCCTTGGGAATGTGCGGCTGTCTGCGCTGTAATGTGGGATGAAGGTGCGCTCCGCTTGCTGGATCTACAGAGGCAGCTTAAGAGCAGAGGTGAAAGCTGTACAGCCGGCACTGCAGTTAAGTCATATTAACACTATGCAACTGAATCTGACTCAAATATCAAAATCAATTTGCTACTGATAATCAAACAGTGTGCTGTGAGCTGATAGTTATGTCTCTTAAATTCAAGAGGTAGCATGAAAGATGTATTTGTACATCTAGTCTGATCTTTTAGACATATACACTGACCAGCCACAGCATTAAAACCACCCGCCGAATATTGTGTGCTGCTCAAATAGCTCTGACCTGCCAGGGCCTGGACACAGGTTCCTTGAACATCCCCCGTCTGGCACTGGGCAGCTGAACCTTTTGGATTTTGTGGGTCACAAAGTGAGGCCTCCGTATATCAGGTGTGTCTCATTGAACTGGGATGCAGGGATGACGGGTCGATGAGCTCTTTGTCATGTTCCTCGCGCAGCTCCTTAGCAGTTTTGCAGTGTCCTGTTGCATGCTGGTAGTGCAACAATGTTCAGGTGGATTGCATATGTCAAAGTTCTCATGAATACCAGTAACCAAAGTTTGCCAGAACATTGCATTTTAACAAGATTATTAATGTCATACACTTCACCTGTCAGCGGTTTTACTGTTGAGGCTAAGTGGTGTCATTTTATCCAACTGATTTTAATTTAAAAGTAATAAAATGTGTTGCTTTCAGGCATGAATGAGGGCAGACTAAATATTAGCATTACAGTTTAACAGCTCTGCACACTGTGGCCCCAAAACGACCATAAAGTTTCCACAAAAGTAGCCGTTATGGATGTAGGATGTGTATTTACTGCAGCGCTGTTGTACAAGGCTGCATTAGTTTTGGTTAAACATGCCTTAACAAACTGGCGGCTGAGTTTGTGACATGATGCACGGATTAACCAAAATATAACGATCACCTGTGTTTAATATGCTGTTGGTACTTGTGTGCCACAAAGATAGCTCTGATCTGTTAAGGCATGGACTATGTGAGACCTCTGAAGGTGTCCTGTGGTATCTGACACCGAGGTGTTAACAACACAGCCCATAAGAGTGGACCAGACTTGTTGAAGCACATCCACCAACACCGAGTTCATGATTCGTCCCTGCCCACACCGCTGTTGGCAGCCACTGATGACCAGGAGTACAGTACAAGCCTTGCTGCTTCAGAGATGCTCCGGCCAGGTCGCACAGTCACTGAGGTCTTCACACTTCTTTGCATCCAACCTGCTGACTATAAGAACCAACTGGTCTAACCAGATCCTGGCAAACATCATTATTTCAACATTGTCAACATTATGTGCTTCATCTGCTAATCAATTTGTCACCACGTTTTGACTCATCAGTGTACACAGCAGGACAGGCAGACACAGATGTTCCTGTTCACGTTTGTGCTTTATTTTGAAGCCCTCTTACCTTTTTAAAAGATGGTGTGCAAAAACTGTCATCTGGTTAAGAAATTTAACAGGAAGGCTTAATTTTTAGACCACATTCACTGCTCAGAGTCGCGCTGCCCTCAGAAACCCTTCGACGAGGCAATTAATGCTTGAGAGCTTCAAGGTGAGAAAAACAAAGAGTGTAAATCAACAGATTAGTGCACTTGTCCTGAGCAAACGTCACTGTTCTGCTCCGCTGTGTGAAGTACCACTGAAAACATTTCAATTTAACAGTGATGCTTTATAGATGGTGTCATTCTAATAGTTTTCCATATGCCTGAAATGTTGCTGTGTCAGCATTTTCCTGCAGCCAAATAAAAACACAAAAGAAATCACAATGGTTACAGTATTACTACTCTGCTGTGGGCAGTCAGCATTTTTTTTCCCACATCTCTCTCTCTCTATCTCTCTCTCTCACACACACACACACACACACACACACACACACACACTGTTGTTTCCATGACTTCAGAGGACATCACACTGACTTACATCCATTTTCTGGAGACTTGCCTAACCATAAGTTCAGTCTTCAGCTTACTATTTAATAATTTACATTATGTGGACTTGCTTTTTGTCCCCAGAAGGGAGACGAGTTCCCACAATGGGACGGCATAAACAGCTTTATGTCCCCACAGCATAAGAAATACAACTACACACTCAAACACACACACACACACTGCTTCTGTGTTTCGAAGCTCATTTGCAGCTCTTTTTCTTATTTGCTTCTTTCAACTTATTGCATGAATTCAAGTCAATTTCCATTTAGGTTCCACAAAGATGTTGACAGTTTGCACTGTCGCTCTGAGACACAATCTGGTCTGCTCACTTTTTCCCCCTCAACAAGCACGGCACTGCAGCTTCTTCCACTCTCACCGTCTTAATTAAGATTACTTTCATTTCAACAGATCTGCTCTCATTTGCCGTACTCCTATCCCATATTCCCCCACTGTCTCTGCGCATTACAACACAAGGCTTTTATTAGTGAGACTCCTGAAGGCTTTTATTGTGAAGCAACCAAAGCAAGTGCAGCCCTAATTACAGATGCTAAGTAACTCGTTGTTGGATTAAAACTACATTAAGAATTTTTGTTCTTTTTTTTTTTTTTCCCCCTTAGGCCAAAACATTAGCAAAAAACTAAATCTTGCTGTGAGCCAATGTGAGGGATTGCTACATGTCTAACGGTAAGGTCACTCCACTGGTGGGAAAAACACTTTTTAGTCTTTTTCATTGTCACAAAATGAACCCTCGCCATCATGTGAAACAGATTCCCACTTTCTCCAAAGTGACAACAACCTTTTTATTGGCAGATTTCACCAAGTCTTTCTGGACATTTAAGCTTTTTTTGGAAGCTGAACCTTAACTTAAGTGTTGTGAATGTCAGTGGTCGAGTCTTCTTCTGGGAAAATATTGCAAAACAAGTAAAACAAACTCCTGAAGTCCTTTAGATGGCTGAATCGAGAATTTCATTCAAGAGTTCATCTGGGAAAAGAGCAAAACTCTGGCAGCAGTTTGCACTAATATAAATTGTATCTAGGCTTATAAATTTTTTACAGGGCCCGGGAAGAGAGACACTGTTGATATGCATCCTTTGCTGGTCCCATGAAATTTTCTCAAGGAGCGACTCTGCATTTAGATATTTCTGCAGTGTGAGACACTTAAAATATTCTATTCTTATTTGAATGTAGGTTAGAGGGTTACATTTTTTGCTCATGAAGAAAGTTTTCTGACTTCAGTCGTGCATTTTCCCTCAAATTCACTTGATAATCTGATCTTACTCTCTGATATCCCTCAAAGTATGTGCTTCTGCAACAAGCATGTGTTTAAAAGATTGACCAAAGTAAGTTCTGACACTGGCTTACATACGGCAAAATCCATATCTACATCTTTGCACTGCCAAGCTCTGTTTGCAGCAGACATGTCTTACCAGTTGGGAATTTGATTTATTGCTTATGTGCCAGAAATGAGATGAGAAGCTCAATGCTACTCTTATATATGTGTGTGGTGAGTATAAAGCTATAGTCACAAGTTGGCCAGTTTTGCTCAGCAGAAAGACTAGAGACAAGAAGGACAAAGCTGTCCTGGCCAGAAAATACTCCATTTACATCCCCTTAAAATTTCTAACTGTTGCTTTTATGCTTTGATTTTTTTTATGGATTAAACAAAGAAGAATTAAGGTATTAATTAACTTCTGAGATGCTCGATTTTGTTACCTTGAGGCAGAAGCAGGCTATTTATCCCAGTTTCCGCTCTTTATGCTTTATTGCTGCTGGCTGCAGCCATTAATTAGACCTCGCTATCATAGCTGCAGAGATGTGAAGTTGTTTAGGAGCATGCAGCTGCTACTTAAGTTCATTTGGAGTTTCAGAATCGGTGTGGGATTCATCTTAACTCTTAGCTTTTCTAGTGTTTCTTCTTAAATGAAGCATTGACTGTTTTTGTAATAAACTGGTGAATTCATAAATACCTTTGGAAAGAGATGAGCCTGATATCTCAAATGCATTCATTTTCTTCACAAGTAGAACGCAAAGGCAGCAATGATGATAAATGTGAGCAGGTCAATTCTTGGTTTCCAGCATTTTTACCAGTGCTCTGTGTTTAATCAGAGAGATACAGTCAATAATGATCATTAAGCCATCTGTCTTCCTTCCCTTTACATCATAGATTCAGACCAGTCTGAATCCCCCTCTTCATACGCGACTGCACCTCTCTTTTTAGCTCAGCTCCTCAGTCCACAAGTCTGCTGCGGTCTATTTTTAAACTCTTGCTATAGTGGAGCAACTGTGTGTGCGTGGAATATTAAGCACTCCCCCTCTTCTGACTCGCTCTCGCTCATCCCCTCTCTAACTGTGGGTACCTGTAGTCATCATCGGATCCCTTCCATACCAAGAACAGTGCACACTTCAGTCAAGTGCCAGCCAAAAAGCTCTCTCTCGCTTTTTCTTCCCTTGCGCACTCCTCCAATGCACGCACAAACACAGCGTCAGTCTGCTGTCTTTCCCCCCCCTTGTCTCCCTTTCTCTCTCTTTTCTTTGTTTCCTCTGCCTTTCATCACCTCTCTAATATTCTCTTTGTCTCTTTCCTGAGCTTAGTTTCTTCAACATCTTCTGGCATGGTAAGCAGCGTGATGAGCGAGCAGACTGGTTAACAGACTACTTTGTAATCTCGTGACGTCTCGGAGAAGCCGCTGTTCTTAGACGCATGGGCTGATCAGTGTTGCCTTTCGCTTAGTGTGTGTGTGTGTGTGTGCTTCTTAAAACTAGAGGAGGGAAGAGGCAGCACAGGTCTTCCTGCGCTGTGGGAGCTCTTTCTTCTTCTCTCTTTTCTTTGTGTCTCTCAGAGAGGTGGACAGCCTGAGAATGACTCACTGGGAGGGATTGATCTCCCCTACATAAAGCTGCTGGCAGTTTGTATGATTCTTCTCTATGTTAAAATTAAATTGTTATTTTTCGAATGGTTTTGGACCAAGCAGTGCAGTTGTTTTGTGTTTGTACATCCGGGGTTCGGTCTATTTCATTGATCTGTTGCACAGGTGATGGAGAATGTTCTTGTTCACAAAATATGCTGCTTGAATACATTTAACATTGAATACAAATTAAAACGAAGAGGCAGGTAGTGCCATTTTTTTAATACCACTATGAGCAGAAAATGTTAATGTCAAGTAGAGTCAGACGTGCTCGACATGTTTCAACATTTCCTTTATTAATCAATGTCAGACTCCCTTCTTTTTAACGTCTTGCTCAGGTGTACAATAAACCATGTTTGTGGAGACCACACATGCTGTATTTGCATAAAAACACACTGTGACACACACACACACAACCACAACTCACACACTGCTTGTTTCATCAGCGCTGCACTGCGGGCAGTTAATCTATTCCAGTCATATTTTTCATCAATTGCTGCAGCTCCAGTGGTCACAGTATGAAATATGGATTTGGATGCCCACAGAAAATCTAATTGGTTAGATTTGATATCAGCTCTGATGAGATCTCGTTGCCTTTTGTAAAAATCAGGCCTTGAAGGTGTTCATCAAACGAGAATTACTGCCTTGCAGTTGTATGCCCTCACCGACCAAGTCGAGGCTGTTCTGTCTCATGTCTGAAGTACGTAAATTCACAGAGAGAATCAAAGAACTGGGTTAAATTCCTTGTATGCGTTTACATGCATGGGGCACAAAGTCCAAGTGATAACAGCAGACAGTGCTTCAAATATAGATGCTGCTGAAGAAGAAGATACAAATTCTGAAACATAGGCACATCTTCAACCCTACAGCACAGAGGATCTATTTAATTGCCACAGTTTCAAGGCCAAGATGAGTGTCACCGAGTCAGTATCTGACCAAATGTGAGACATTGTCACATTCTCTCCATTGGTGCCTGAGTTATGCTGTTAAATTATGGCCAGGAAGCATTTTTGCAGAACATTAATATGTAACAGTGACTCTGACCTTTGACATTTTGAGTATAAAATGTCATCATTTTATTCTATTCGACATATTTGTGGAATTTTGTAGTAATTAGTGCATGAATTCTGGAGTAATGGCCAAAAACATGTTTTGTGAAGTCCGAGTGACCTTTGACCACTGATTTATAATCATTGCATCAAAGTTCATCCAAGCAGCGTTCGTGCCAGATATAAAGAAATCACCTCCTGGTGTTCCTGTTATATAGCCTTTACATGAACTGGATAGATGTACAGACAGGAAGATAACCTGGAAACACATTGCCTCTGGCCGCCGGTCTCGCCAATGCAGAGGCATAAAAAAGAGAGATAGAGAAAGTAGACTTACAGTTGCTGCTGAATCATCTTTCTATGGAGTAGCTACCCTAGCTCATTTTAAAGTCTCTGAGGATTATGAACTGGCTTAAAGGACCTGTAATTGAGAAGTTATTACATTTACTTCCTTAGAATCTGGCTTTTACTTGCATTTGAGTTTCACTTTATTTATCTGCCTCACCCTCAGAGCCCCTTAAGGTTGGTTTCAAATCTCAAATGTGTTTCGAAAACGAAATACTAATTAAACTACGATAAAATTCAAGAAAAATAGACTCAAACTAGAATTACAATTGATTAAAAGTTTAATTATCAGTAGTCTCGCTTCACCTGTTCACTCTGTAGTACACAATGCAAACTGTATGTAAAAGATGGACACAACATCTGGATCTAGAGAAGTGGAGCCAATCCTGCAGTAATCTTTCACTGCCGGACCATTCTGCAGCACAGAAGTAGTAGTAGAATGTCATTCTACTATCGTTTGCAGGCAGGGAGAGGAGCTCTGTGATTAAACTGGATAATCCGCCTCAAAAAACTAGCAGGGCTGCCTCACTGCACGATACAAATCCTTGGCAAAGCTTAAAATATTCAGCGAGGTAGGTTTCTGCTCAGAGGTTGTTGTTGTTTCCCTCGCGAAGTAAACAGTAACACACAGATAGTGGAAGGAAGGACAAGGCCCATTGAAATGATCAATTAAACCCACATCCTACATCTGTTTGGTCAGAATACATTTTCCAAAACACTGATTAGTTAAAGGAGTAGGTGAGATATACTTTTTTTTTTTTTTTAAAGTGGGTCCACTATGTGATGCACCACTGACTGGTGGACCTCATTCATATTGATACGTGATTAGAGCTGGCTGTCCTGTTACCCCTTGACCTCCATGGTTAGCCTTCCACTCACAAAGTTAAAGACTATGCATTTCTTGTGTTATCGTTCTTGTGCTGTGTCTTTAGCAGCTCCTGCACATTCAATGCTGTACACCTGCTCCTTTTCATAGAAAGTCAAAACACACATTGTTTTAGTAGTTTTCATTTTACTGAGGCTTTAATATTGCATGTCTAATCAAAGTATACATAGCTCCACACGTTTTTCCAAGACGATAGTGCATCCTCTGTAATTTCATAACTCTCACAATAGATGAAGAGAAACTTATTGTTGAGGGAGAAAAATACCCAGACCTCCCCGTCCCGCCTTCCGGGCAAGAAAATATGAACTCCAACAAATTACAGCTGGAGAGGTTAGCTCCACCGGAGAAGAGTCACATCCAGTGACACCCAGAAGCTCCTGAATCCAGGGCAGCAGGTCACCTCCAGTTGGTGCTGTATATGATATCCTCCATATGCTGACTTGAGGCGTCACAGTGCTTCACATTGACATCGCTGTGTGATCATCAAGGAACGTGTAAAGGTTGAATAATTGTTCAACTTGCAGCTGGTTGTATAGTGTATAGATGCACTTTCATATTTTCATGTTTTTAAAAAAAATAAATCCGTCTGAAATGGTTTCACATCCTACCTATACCTAATATAAACAGACATCTAATTAAATTCCTGAGCTTGTTGTGGGCCCTCAGACATCAAGGTGAGGGCACCACTTCATTCGCATGTTTTGAAACGTTCCCCAGGCTTTAACCGATGATGGGATGCAAACTATAGAGCTCCTCTTTCTTTGTTTTCTTTTCCATTGTTTTCTTTCTCTTACTGCCTCAGCCAATTTTTCCGATTCTTTATTTCTCCATCTCTCTCCAGAGCCTCATCTGGATCTCACATCATCTATATCAAAAGAATGAAGAGGTTCTCTGCCTCAATTAGGGATGAATACAGACTCAGGGGAGCACATAGTAGACAGGTTGTTGTTTTGAGTTTGCTGTGAAAACTGTCCACCATTTACATTTTGCTCTACGCGGCTAATGTAATGAAAGACAGCAGAAACTCATTTGAGATGCAGCTTTTCTGTTTTCACAAACAATCTCCTCTAACTGACATGCAAGCAGCTGTGTAAATGGAAGATGTAGTTACTGAGTGTGCCGGCTGAGCATTTGAGCGTCCCAACCGAGCTGTTCTGGCACCAAAGCAAAATGTGTTATCATTAAAATCAGTATTTTATCGTACATTAATTAACCCTCTGCACCCTGTGCTAGCTTTAAAAATGTGGGAAGTGTTGTTCTGTTGGAAGAAAAAAAAAAAAGAAGTGTCAAAAATAAAACGTTTGAATTAACCAGATTTTGGAAAAAACAAAAAAATATCTCTTCTTCAGCGTAACTGTGAAACCATTCACTTGATGAAAATTCTGGGACTTTTTGGCTTTACAGCGCTAAACTGCAGGCTGTGTTTACTCGGAATAACTAAGAGACAAAAATGTAGTAATAATAATGTCTATAGTATGTAGAGTCACGTTTTTTTTCTTCCAATGTTGTTAACACCTGTGGATTCTTGGAAAAAATGTACTGTTTTTAATAATTGTTTTATTTATTTTTTCCATTTTGTCAAATAAATAATCCAACAAAATCGACTTTTAGCATATTTATTGCATTGTAGCCTTGTTTGCTGCATAGAAGACATTTGAGTTCTTTCTATTTCTAGTCATGGTTGTGTTGTTTCCATAGAGGCAGTGGACTTTATATTGCAGTGAAAAATAAGTCCCACAGTGACAAAAAAAAAAATGTGAAAGGAGCAAGAAAAAACCTCCCAGTGCATGATTGGGGTTCAGAGGGTTGAATGAGGTTTTCTGCAACACAACAAGCGACCATTAACTTTCTGATGCACATTATCTTGATGTGTGTGAAGTCGGCTCTGACGTCTGCGCGCTAGTGGCTGTGCAGCATCTCGTCACAGCAGAATTGTGTCCCAGCCAGCCAGCCAGCCCAGTGACTTTCCACCGCCCTTGAATTTTTTGGAGATGCTAGGGAAGCACGGGTCTCCATGGCAACAAGATTATTACATCACTACTCTCCAGCTGCTGTCGTCAAGCTGGTGTTTGGCCAAGCTCTGCGGCAGCCCGACAGTGACGCCGCACACACACACACACACTACACACACACTGTGCTGCGCATGCCAAAAGCCTCACTCTGAACTCTTCCAACTACAAGAGTATGACCATATGTTCAAACATATCAGCATTTTGATAAGAGCTGCTGACTTCTATTTAGGATTTCCCGTGTGGGATATATAGTCAAAATGCCTTTGATGTTTTATCTGAAACGCTGTACGTAGCAAGAGGCAGACAGCCACATTCCCTAAAACCCCATTTATCCTTGTATGTTGTCTCGCATTTCAAGGAGTCTTAAAGCAATTTCAAACATGTGGTTGTTCCAGCTTCTGAAATCTGGAGACTTGGTTGTCACCTTGGTTTCAAGAGAACCATTATGGCCGTTTTACTGATAGAAAAATGTATTGAATAAGTAGGAAATAATCAGATAATTACTTGATAAAAATGACAAAAAAAAAAAAAAGTCAGTTGGTTGCTTGCCTTCTTCAAACAATATAATTTAAATATATGCACAAGTATAAATCTATATTTTTTTATATACAGTTTAAGTAAATTATAAGTGACATCAGCAACACCAGATGATTGTACAATGGAGCTTCTCATAGGTACCTTTATCCCAGTTTAGCTCTCGCCTTGGGGAAGGTTAGTTCTTAAAATGTTTGGCACTGTTTAAATGGGGTTAACAGTCTCTGTTAGCCCAGTTTTCAGTCAGCTCGGTCCCTGCGGATGTCTGTGATAGATGGCCATATGAAAGCAACTTACCTACAGCCGGCTGTGATGTGCACACGCAAAGAATGAGGTTGTGATTGGTACAAGAAGGTTCAGAGCATTAGGCTTGTCATTTGTGCTACTTCAACACAGCTGTCTCCGTTTTCTTAACCCCTGTACCTGCCAGCCGGGTTTTTTCTGGTGCAAATGCAAGACGGCGGAAAAATCTGCCGTGTCCCTCTGCTACATCATTCATCAAGTTGCCATTACTGCTGCAGACAGGACAGTGTATCCCAGCAGGCCGTGTGTACTTCCTGCTTCAGCAGAGGTCAAAGTGACCTTACCGCCTGACTGAACTCTCTTCCCTCTGACTTTGGTCCCTCAGCCACCGAACAGTTATGTGTGCGCAGCTTGCCGCAGGCCCCGAGGTCTCACTAAGAGGCAGGAGTTATGGATGGATGAGATGAGTGTCAGGTGAGATGTGACTGGAATGAGAGGAGAGAAAAATGAAAAGAAAAGGATGTTGGAGAAAACTCCAGGTGGTTGTCTGTGGCTGTGTTTTCATCCAGTGTTTTTTTTTTTTTGCTCGATGAAAAAAGATAGAATCACAATAAGTTTGCAAACACTATCCTCTTGCCCTTGCACTTCCAGGGCTTATGTAATTCAGGTACATTTCAGAGCAAATCTAAAATAAGAATTATGATGTCAGCACACGTATCTGCAGAACGGTCATGGGTGGTGGGAATTAAAAATGTATAAATTGTCAGGAGGCGGGGTGTAATGCAGCAGAATGAGAGGTGAGGTCCAGGCAGATGCACTGAGAGAACAAAAGACAAAGGGCCAGAGAAGAAGAAAACAGAGATGGACATTTAAAAAAAAAAAAACATTATTTTGTGTATAAACTAGCATCCTGATTTCCATCCAGATTAACAAACTTTCCACTTAATTTTACCTCACCTCAAAGAAGAGATTATAACAATGCTAATGTCTGCAGGATCACAGTAATGTATTCAAATACCTTCTTCTCTGCTTTGATCCCATACGGCATAGGCCTCTAGAGACGATAAGCCTCAGAAGTTGGAGGATTACTTTTCCAACCATTATCTTGCACCAATACCACAATTACCAACACTTTAATTAGAAACGTGCTATTCATGTCAAGGCTGCACATGGATGCAATCTTAATGGAGATAGGGCTGTAGCTGTGAGATATCGCCAGCTGTTATCCCTCCATGTAAATGCACCACACTGAGAGGAAACCAAACCTTTGTGCTCTTTCCTACTTCTTTTCTTACAATAGTTTTATATGCGTGCCAATTTTATTGTATAACACATAAAACACAAAATAATTATTTTTTGAAGTAACATTAAATGAGTATTGAAATGAGTAATGAGTCACTCATATTGATGAACCCACTGATAATTATCATCCTCTGCAGGAGTTACTAAGTTATCTGTCACCATTCAGCATGAATGAATGCAAATGTTGCTTCATTACTGTTGGGTGTAAGAAACTGTTTGTTGTTCATCATGTCAATCAATCAATCAATCACTCAAGTGCCATGCCATTCAGCGTAGGCGATCATTTCTCTCCATCTAATCCGATCTTTTGCTTTCTGAATTGTGACTGTTGCCCGTTCCATGTGTAGCCACGATGTCAGTCCATCTATCGTTTTCATTCTCTGTCTGCCTCGTCCTCTCTTCCCATTCATTTTTCCTGTTGTGACAATATATTCCAAGGTCTCTTTCCTTATGATGTGTTCAAAAAATGTTGCTTGCCGTTTCCAAATTTTGTTCAGCAGTGTATAATTTGTCTTTTTAAAACAATCTCATTGCTTATTCTGTCCATGTAAGATACACGTAGCATGCGTTTGTAAAACCCCATCTCTGCTGCAGGGGTTTTGTTTGACATTTTATTATTTATGTTCCAAGATTCATCAGAACTGGGAGAATGTAGCAGCTGAGAGTTCTCATATGAATTGATATTTTGTTATTTGTCAGCGTCCATCCATCCATCCATTATCTATACACCGCTTAATCCTCACTAGGGTCACGAGGGGCTGGAGCCTATCCCAGCTGACTTAAGGTGAAGGCAGAGGACATCCTGGACAGGTCACCAGTCTATCACAGGGCTACACTTAGAGACAGACAACCAAGCACACTCACATTCACACCTACGGACAATTTAGAATCACTAGTTAACCTCAACATGTTTTTGGAAGCCGGGGAACCAAGAGAGAACCCACGCTGCACGGGGAGAACATGCAAACTCCACGCAGAAAGATCCCGGTGCCCCCACTGGGACGCAAACCAGTGACCTTCGTGCTGCGAGACAACAGTGCTAACCACTGATCCACCTTGCAGCCCTTATTTGTCAGTATATTTTCATTTTCATAATTGCTACTCTTGCCTTTGCTACTCTACATCCGATATCTGTTTCACACCTCCCATCTGATGTTCACCTTGTGCAGGTTTTTTTTTGTTTGGATTTTTGCATTATTCCTTAATTTGGACTCCATTTGTCTTTCTTTTCCAGCTTGTGCTCCGGTCTGTGATTGGGTATTTGCACAGTGTCTGGATTTGTGATGCTGTTCTCCGGCGTTTGTGTTATTGCTCTTGTATGTGTTTTGTCCCAAGGGTCCACTACACCAGTGCTCTGGTGTAATGAATCACAATCCAGCTCTGTGGTATCCAGTTAACCCAGAGTAGCACTGCTCACCTGCTGTAAAGTGAAAAGCACTCTGCCCGTGTTTTCCAGCTAATTCATATCATTAGCGCTCGAGTAATGCGGTTGCTACTAAACATTCGCACGTGAAAATCAATGAAAACAGGATGCAGCCAGTGTATTACATGAGCTTACAAGGATTTATTTTTTTATCAATTTAAAACAGATGAATCTGGCGTGGAGCATGGCCATGGAGTAAACTGCACTTAATAAAGGCTGGAAAACATCACATTTACATATTTTTTGCTACGTATTCCTTTAAAGTATTGAAGCCATGGCTGTAAATGGTTATTTAAGACCAATGTTTATATCTTGGGTTGAAAAAAATGTGACATTCAAATGTTGCACATTCAGTTTTCATTTGGGTGGCCTTAGTTTCACCCTGAAAACTGTTCACACTTCCCCACACTGAAGGAGTGTTAACTGTGGAGCAAGGCGGCTGTTATCCAATTAATAAAATGTTGCCCGTTTGACATTAATTCACAAAGACATTCATCTTAAAATGGATAAATGAGCAGTGATGTCAGCATCCAGAATGATGCTATAAATGGACACATCTCCAGAGTTAAGGTTGATATATTCATGTATTGTATTAATTCATTTTTACAACACAGTGCTTATTTTGGACAGACCAGAGAAGGTCACCTCTGAAGATAACGATTGTCAAAGAGAGTGTTAAACTGTGACCAATCGACTAATTTTAACTACTTTTCATTTGGCTCGGAAATGTCATTTCAACTGGATTTACTTAATTTTCTGTTCATTTAAGTCACATGGATGTCATCTGAATTCATGAAAACCACTTTAAGTTGTGGAATAATTCATCCAGGCATCTTGTGTGTGTGTATATTGAAATTAGCAACTCTGTTTGGATCCCTGGTGAAGCAGGATGTGGTGTGTCCAGATTGGTTTGTCATTTGAAAAATGTCATCTTCATATAACGACTTGACAGAAGTTACTGTAAACCCCTGCACTGTGCATCTTTTTTCATCTTCCCTGGACTCTCCTCTGTGCTCTATAAGTATGGCTCAGCTGTTGTCACTCATTAATTAGTCAGGTCTGACTTTGCAGAATTGCCTGACCCCAGTTCCCCTCAGAGCTACCTGGATACTTGGATGGTTCGTTAATTTACCCTTGTGGGGCTAAACCACCATGAAAGTGCTTATCGTGAATTCTCGCTCCAATTGCACAAGACTGTTGTGTTGTTCCGTACGTGATTAAGCAGCGACATTATTCTCATCCAAGGGCGTCATTTCCACTGGGGATGGAGCGGCAGGCATGTCCCACTCAATATGCTAATTTTCTCCCTCCACTTTTACAAATTTGAATTTAATTTACTCCCTGAAATCTCTCCAAACAAGACATATGCTTAATTATTCATCTAGGGTTCTCAGTTTTTTACCTTGTGGTCACAACAATAAGCATTTTTTTGTGCATTAGTCAGTGTTAATGGAACTATTTTTTTCCCAGCATTTCAGATGTCAGGACACGTTCAGGCTGCATAATCATCTGAATGGGGAAAAAAAAAAAAACATGTGCACTTTATTCACCCTGTGAAAAAGACTTGCAAACAGCACTGAGGCATGAAAAATATGTAAAATAAAGCAATCTGTGCTTAAAGTTGCAGCTAAACAAGTATACACATAATATTGTCACCAAAACACATCAGAAATGAATTTCACAAAGTACTAAAGGACAGGCCTTGCTTTATACAAGTACAACAATATTAAAGGAATAACATTTTATTTAATATTGTTGTTTACAGAGGTGCCCCTTCAGCTTAAGAGGGCATTGGTTGGATGTAGAAACTGTCAAATTCTTTATTCACGGTGCAATGTATCAACAAAATATATTAAACTGAGAAACTGAAGGAACTTTTCTGTATGTTTATATTTGTATTCTGGTCTCACAAGTGCACCCAGTAAGAGCTCCTCCATTTAGGTTATTTGGTTTCTTCCAGCTGGAGAACGATGTTGAAAATGTGATTAATCAGCCGTTCTGTCTAGTAATCTCCTCATCGATTGTTCTGTGTGGCGTACAACAAAGACTCTTTACAACACTAGAAGATCTTGATTTTACACATGACCTTTCCTTGTTGTCACACACTTATCTGCACATGCAGGAGAAAACAAATCGTTTCAGCTGTTTTGCTCATAAAGAGGGACTGAATCAACTGGACTAAAACCAATTAAGGCACTGGAGAAATTTCTACAAAACTAGGACTGTATTCTGCAGCATGAACATTGTCTGGAGGTCACCACAGTACAGCAGCCACAGACGATGGAGGGGGTTTGGCCATATCATTAGAAGCAAGAGTACCTTTATCAAAAAGACAGGTCTACTCTGGACACCGGTGCAGAAGCACAAAAAAGGAGAACACGGTGTCACATTGCGATGTTCTGTGGAGGCAGAGCTGAAGACCTTCAACCAGCCAGACATCGTTGAGAAACTGGCCCGAGACAAACGAAGGCGAGCCTTGCTGCTCTACATGCCAGCCGACATTGTGGGAATTAGTAACTTTTAAAAAATGTTGTCTGGTTGACCTGTTGTACTCCTAAGAGAAAAGCCTTTTGACTTTTACATTGTTGTGTTCAGTATTGCTATTAAATGCATTCGTGAGCAGCAAATGATTAAAGTGTTGCTGAGATATGTACAGTAGGTCCTTTTAGGCTTCGTCTCTTACATGTAGATCAATAATGAATACTGAAGGAACAAATAAATTGACTCATCTATAAATGTAATATGTGTTGAAAGTCAGCTTGGATGACCCATTGATTCTAATAATTCAGCAGGATCCCTTGGATGCTTAATCAAACTGGGATGTGGGAAGTTTGGAGGCTGGGTCAGTGCCTGAGCTGTTTTTGCTGTGTGACAGAGCATTCTGTGTCTGATGAGGAAGGCCACTGGCTTTATTAAATAGTATTGCCACGGAGGGAAGTGCTTGCTCTGCAACAGTTTTTAGATGAGTCATACGTGTCAAAGTACCTCCACATGAATGCCAGGACTCAAGGTTTTCTCAGCAGAACATTGCATTCTATCTCGATATTTAATGTCAGTCACTGCACTTGTCAGTGCTTTTAATGTGGCTAATCAGTGCATGTTTCTGTTCAGCGTACCCTGGGGAGTCAGGAGCTGGTTTGCTTCTTAGCACAGCATGAAGACAAACAACAACGGGGAAATAGCTTGTCCAAAATAACAAAGTTATCCTACGAACTAGAGTACTGTAGTCTATGTAACAGTGGTGGAAGGACTGATTAAAGTCCATTGATTAATCCCCTAAAAACTCCCCCCTGTGTATCAAAATGACATATATTTAGAATATTTCTTTTCCCTGAAAATAATCCTTTCCTGATCTAAAATGGCTTTAATATAACTGCTACTTCCTCTAGATTGTGCAGATGTATGAAGTCCCGGCCTGTCTCTTTACTTAGCCCACCTCACTTGCTGCAACTTGAGCACACCAGCTCACCAAAGACCCAACACTATGAAAAATGTCTATGCTACAAAATAACTAGTTGTAAAACTGGAGTTTTTCAGCATACTCAAACCAGAATCCCATTCTGTTCCATGCATTTGAGACTACTGTTAGAGAATTACTGTCTTCTCTGCGTGTTCGTTTCTAAAGATGAGATCGGATTCAATTCGGTCTCAATCAATCACTTTAATTACACATTGAATATTGCATTACAGAGCTCTGGGTCAAACTCTCCCTGGCATCAGACAAAGCAAGACTACTCCTGTTGCCTCTGACCCTTCTTTTTACTACTAAGTCACATGATGCCTGTTCAGGTTGTAAAATAACTGATTGGGGCTCATCTTCATCACACTGAATGGTTGCATCCTTATATGGATTTCTTTTCCTCCGTCTGTTGCTTGTCCTGTGAAACCATAAAAGAAACAGACCCAAGCAACTTCTTCCAAAGGAGACATTTCATGACTATGTGCATATATGTAACTTCTTTTATATTTTAAACCTTAAGGACTATACTTCACACAAGATATAATATATTTATACACAACACTACCATCACTGAAGTTTCAAGGTGAAAATGTTAGACTAAGGAATTGACTGCTTATTTCCACCATATGTCTTCTAGCATATGAAAACACCATGTAGACATGTTGGAAATGCAAGGTATAATGCTTGATTTTTACCAAACAGGGCCTTTATTTCGACAAGCAGTTTTCTTTACCAGCAAAAAGTATTTTGACTTGATATTTCAGTCAACAGTGACAGCACAAATACGGTTTATACATGACCAAGGCACTTGGTAATATGTTCCCAGTGTATCAGGACAATTTGTATGTCGGTCGTACTATCTCTCCAGTCCACAGCCAGCCGCGCTAACATCATTTAGAACGCATCTAAAAGTCAATTACCAACTCAGGATCAATAATTGCTCTGTTCTTTACAGAGAACAGAGTCGAGTAATGATAAGAAGGCCTCAAAACCCAATTTTCTCTCAATTAATCTGTGTTTGGTTGAACAGAGCGACTCCCAGTTATGGTGGGCTATTTCACCCGAAACATCACATCATTTGTTCATTTGACGTTTTTTCAATATTGCAGCAGCGGGGCAGTGATAAATGTTTAGCAACCATGACTATTACTAAGAAACTCTGAGTCTCTGCCTCGAAGACCTCACAGATTTTTCCAAGTACATTCAATTTACAGGACACGTGTGCTTGGCAACGTGTCTCTGCATACAATCACTGCTCTCCTTCAGATGAAACAGTAAAGCTCATGCAGACATTGATGCTATGGACGTATGGCTCAATCGGGGCTTTTTTTGATGTGTCACTCATCCTCTTCAATGCAGTGCACGCAGAGAAATGATGCCTGTTACGTTAGATGGTTGGCAACACGTGATGGTAGAGAGCTCAGCAGTCAGCCGCCATTTAAGGCTTCCTTCCTCTCCTCCTCAGTGCACAGCAAGAGTGACACAATTGTAGGGGGTGCTGGAGCTTTTAATTGAAAGACTTGTGGGGTACTGGTATCTGTCCTAAATTAAACATCATCTCAATGGGATTTTTGGCTCTTACTCCTGAGCTCAGAGTGGAATAGTGATGGATGAAATGGCTTTTTCCTTGGGACACAGTTCATTTTAAGTATTCATTCTAATTCATCCTGCAACTCGTTCAGTGGTCACTCCACATGTAGGCTTTACTACACCAGTAGATGGTATATCTCAGTCTCTACCTTGGCTCTGTCTTAACTGACCATATCATACACTCCTGTCCAGTCATTGTGATAGCAGTGTATGCTCAGTCCAAGGTTTAGATTTAGATTGAGTCACACGTCTAATGAGATGAGCAGGAGAATACAAAGAACATATCTGTGCATAGGAGAGTGTATAGATCTTGTAAGAGACTTGCCTCCATTAGAGAAGGACACTGGAACGCAGAGAAGGAAATTGGTTTAAGCTTCAAGTTCTTACTGTCGATGTTTATCTTTCATCGTGCCTGTGACAGATACAGGAAGAAAACTGCTGTAAATACAGATGTACACCAATCAGCCGCAGTGTTAAAACCGCTGACATTTGAACTGTATAATAATGATCATCTTGTAGCAATGCAGTGTTTGCTTTGAAACCTTGGGTTCTAGCGTTCACGTGGATGTTATTTAGACCCCCACCTAATTACATTTGCAGACCAAGCAGACACCCACAGCACAAAAACTGCTCAGGAACAACTTAAGGAGAACAACAAAGAGCCCAAGTTGTTGACCAGTCCTCCGAGCTCCCTGAACCTCAATCGAATCAAGTAACCATGGAGCGTCAATATGTCCGACCCACTCAGGCCCCAGTCTGCAACCCACAGAACCCAAAGGATCTGTGCTGGTGCCAGACACCATGGGACATCCCCAGACGGCACAAGAGGGTCCTTCACAATATCAGGCACTAGTTTTTAATGCCGTGGCTGATCGATGTACACATGTGGCCAATTATCAATCATTGCAATTCTTTTCTTCTGTACTAAAATGGCAAGAGAAGTGGGGTAATAATGAGGCACTAAATGAGATGCTTAGGGGGCTAACATTAATTCTATGCTACACACACCACTGTAAACTGCTCTCATTAATGGCAGATCAGCTGTCATTAGCTGTCTGCTCATCATTTCAAGCAACATCATTTTTTTTTTGGTTGCTAAGATGCAGTGGCAACAAGCAGTAAACACAATACTCATCTAATGAAGTGGATATAATGAACTTGTTAGTGAACAGTTGTCCATGTAAACATCCAGCAGATGCAAAACAACATTAGCATTTATTTGGAGTCATGTTTCTGTCCACCTGATGGATATATAATATAATATTCACTGTGTGGTAGCTCTATTTTGGGCTCTACCAAGTCCTGAGGGAAATATCTGGCTCTTTAGCTGCTAAATGCTCCATTATGTTCACAAACTACCTTTGTCTGTTTGGTGCTTGGCAAGTATTGCATGATAGTTGGTAAAAACAGGGAGATCCACTGTACAGGAGGTGGCCAATGTGTTCTATTTTAAGGCTCGGTGATAACTCAGGTGAACAACTCACGATCGTTTTCTCATTATTGTGTATTTTGTTCTATGTTTGTGGTGTCAAAATATAATAACGTGCATGAATGTGCAAAAGTATAGGTTTCCACTATGCTGATGAGATAGGAAGAAAGAAAGAAAGAAAGTTGCATGAAGATTTTTTTTTACAGTTTGCTTTTTGTTTTTATCGCCTTAGGGATCTCAAAAAAAGAAAAAAAAATTCTTCCATTGATATATGCGCCAATTATTTAAAAAAAAACATCACAAGTAAACATTGGTCTCCAAGCCAAAATAATTAGGAATCACTGTAAAAACCCACAGATGGCATGTCACAAATCTACAAGTACATGTGTAATACATTGGCAAATCCTATCGATTTGTCTCTGTCTCTCAAATCCCCTTCAAACTGTCTGTTTCCTCAGCTCCTTTATCTCTCTACCTCAGTAAAGACAGATACTCAGGGGAGCAGACTGCTCACTCTCCTGTTGTATTGGATGCTGGTTTGGCAGAGGTTGTCTGTGCTGTGCTGCCTGCCCGTGTTAGCACTGCTTACAATGCCCCACAAGAGGAAGCTGGCATTGGCTGCATGGTTTGGCTGGGCATGTGCCCTCAGAAGAGGCCGAGCTCACACTGGGGCAGCGGGTGGTGTCCTGTGAAAAAGGCCAGCTTGGGACGGTATCTAATTGTGTCTTTGAATGAAATATGGAGTTCGGTCTGACATGCAGCTACTTTCAGACTGACCTCCTGTAACTTTACAAGGTTAGGGACTAAGCGACAGCAACAGGAAGGTATGAAACAACATAAATCATCAAAAGGGCAGAAAACCTCTTGTTAATATGCTGCTGATGTGAAGGCATCCCCTCCTTGACCTGTCTGTCTTGTTGGACATTATGTCAGGCCCAGACATAAACATCTGAATCACAGCTCAACCTTTTTTTTTTTTTTCCTCTCCGACAGTCTGGTTTGTGTGTGACGAGTGTGCTGTTGAGCTCAGAGTAGTGTGACAGGAATAAGAACGGCTCCTGATTGTCCTCTCAGGGGCTCAGCCAATCTCTGCAGCTCTGCAGCTAATTGTCTCCACCGCCGTATGTCGACATTACCAATGCTGCAGTAATGTTGTTCCTGTCACAGGCTGCTGTTTGCCTCTGGCAGGAATGGAGCAGGGGCTGGTTCACCTGTGAAGATTTGAACAGCAGGTAATATAATAAAAATAATTACTTTTAAGAATTGAAGCATTAACTCTAACCTCAGGTGTTTTGGGTAATTTCTATGCAATGAAAAAATGCTCCTCCCAATAACTTCCAGTAGGCCTGACTTGTCAGGAGTCAGAGGGCTTTCTTATTATCTCCCTTTCTTCAAATGGTGCGCTCATTTGCTTCTGTGTGCCTTTATGTGTGTTTTTGTCTTTGTTTCAGTGCACACGAGCACTCATTTTGTGTGTGTGTGTGTGTGTGTGTGTGTGTGTGTGCGTCCCAGTCCCAGAGGCCTCTCCAGCTCCACTGTCATTAAGGAGCCCATCCATGTTGTGCTTTTTGGGGTTTTGCTTTTCCTTTAGCGTGTTAAAGTTTTTTTGTACAATGTACAGTCCACACTGAAGAGAGTTATTCTCTTCCACAGAAAACAATGCTCCTTACCTACCTGAAACGCCTCCTTGGAAGTCCAGGCTTTTCTTTTGTTATTTGTCTCATCATGTTCCACATTTGCATAACGCCTCCCTCACAGCTTGAAATAATGAGCAGCTTCCTCACAGACATTCACTGTTTCTTCACCAAAAGAGCTTTTGGTGGGGCTACATATCTCTGTCTGTACTCATAGATCAGGGGTTATGTATGTAACCAATGTTGTCTCACTTTTAAGAGGCCAGCTGACCAATCAGAGCAGACCAGGCTTTTTGGGAAGCGGGACTTCAATAATAGGGAACGTTTCAGGCAGAGGATGAGAGGACGTGCTGCAATGTAAACCTTTTTCCAGCAGATCCAAAGCAATATTTTTAAACTTTAAATAAGCATGATATGGACTTTTTAATGAGAGTTGTTTTATCCTTATTATTCTGGAACCTTGGTCCAACCCCCAAATCCTGCTTGGTGAATGGAATAATCCATCTCAGACCTCCAGCAAGAGTAGTTTGATTCTTTTTTACTTATAGTGGCGACTTTTCACCCTGATTTGAAGTCACTCTCTGGTCATTCATTAAACCTCTACCTATGTCGAAGTTATGGATTTAGAAGTTTCCATCAAAGTAATCCTTCCTGTTTTAAAATGGACTAAATGTAACTCTATACTGTTGCTTCCCTTAACATTTGCAGATCTATGAAGTCCCCTCATCTCTTTCCACACACTCCACTGATGCTCACTGTAGCTGTAGCTCAAAGGTACAACTCTGCTCAGTCACCATAAAATGCTCCATGCTACGTAATGGCAAGTTATATTACTGAAAGTAAATTAGAACCAAAACTCTATATTATACTGAGAGCCTCTCTTCAGAAGTTGACAGGATTGATTGTTTAAGTTTGGTATTTACGCAGCCCCAGAAGTCTAAATCCATGCTTTTGAGACAGTCATCAGTGCACGACAGCTTCACAGTGGAAATATTCAGCCATGGTTTTAGCTGCTTATTTCACTTATGATGTGTCTTTAAAAAATACCATATGACATGATGACAAGATTTTAAAAAAATACTTGTAAAGACTAGATTTTTATTGGAAAGTATCTTTAAGATGAAAAAAGCCAAAAGGTTCAACAATCTTTCCAACAAATTTCCCCCATATCTTGTGATGTTAAGCTAAAAGTGATGTTGAATGTTTGACTGGCCTGACGTGTAACTTCAGTAGACGAGTGATCAGTGCAGCTGTCGTTTGAAATGAGAGCATGCATGTACCATCTTATGCGCATATTTATGCAAAGATGTGGTAGAAAAACATCACGGTGCATTTAATCAATCTCTCTCCACTCTTGTTACATTTAACTAAAAGGCGGAAAAAATATATGCACCTTTTATTAACTGGAGTTTTTAGAGGGTTTTTTTTTCAGTCTGTCACTTTAGGGATTAAACGCAATCATCCTTGGCATAACGGACAGGTGCAATACTGTGGGCTAGCTTTTTGTAATTTGTCTGTGCATTGCCTTGAGTCAGCCGAACACTACTGAATGTGTCTGAATGTGTTTATTTCTGGCTGGCACACTTGCTGTGTTGCAGCTGAGTTGCATTTTGATGACTCAGCAAAATCCATTTTCTGGCTTCCTTTCCTTTTGCAACCCTCTTGATATTTACTGGCCACTGTGATTGCGTAGCCTGCCAGCAAACACTGTATCGTTTCAGTTGTTGTTTACATGGACTCCAGTGCTTTTCCCAGTGCGCTGTCAATGGCGGTATGCTATGACAGAGGGTGGTTAGTCAACAGTTTTGGTCAAGAAAAAGGGGAGATGGAGTCGTCTCCTGTCCCTTTAGACTAAAAAGCAAACTATCATTTTATAGAAATGGACTAAAATGACTAGTATTACAGAAATATTGTCAGTATGAAAGCAAAACATCATAAAAGAATAGTCTGACATCTGGAATTTATTTATTTATTTTTTTGTGGAGATATGCATGAGAGCTTTAGTACTACTTTTATATCTATACATAAATATTAAGGTGAAGCCAGGAAATGCTAGCTAAGCTTAGCATACAGACTGAAAACAAATGAGCATGTCTCTGCACAAAGTTAAAAAAAAAATTGGTATAAACACATGAAAACATGTTCAGTAACCGCCTGAGACATCATGTAGCTTTTAATGCAGTTTTTAACCAGTCTGGTATTGTGCTTCTCCTTCCTGTATGAAAAGATAAAACATTTCATCACATTATTTTATATCTCACCCTGGAGACACAGTGTCATTACATTTCAGGAACAGATTTTCTCACCGTGGTTTCCCATCTGTAAAATGTTCTTTGGGAAAAAAAAAAGGTAGTAAGTTTCTAAACTTGTGCTAATTTTCTACTTTTCAGGGCGGATGTGGTGAGTGCTCTTCCAGCCGTCTGAACATATTGACATGATGCGACTGGACTTTCCTGTAGTTAGATGAGTTGGTTTGCAGTAACTCTTGTCATCAGATATTTGATTCTGATGCTGGAGATTTAATGTGACAGAGCTGGAGGATAACTCGAGTGCCAAAAAAAGGCAACGAAAGGCCATTGAACTCATCTCATGGCTCTGGTGCAAATCTGGGAAGTGACTGTCCTTGTGTTCTCGGTTCAAGTGAGCTGATGTTGTGCTCCAAAAAATTAGCTGCATCTGTGTCTGCACCTGCTAACGCTTGGACACTATGGACCTTAATACGAGATTAGCTGCACTGGAGGATGTAATTGCACCATGAGGTGCTGGATAAAGGACAGTTGGCTGTGTCTATGCTGGGGGGATCTGATGTAGTAGGAAAGTATAAAAATGGTGCTGCAGTCTCTCTAAAGTAAATAAAATGCTATTTTTCTCAGGTCGTCTGTAGAGCAGTAACATGCTTCTCCAGTGCTCTTTAGGCACCAACCAGGCTGTCTGTGTTTACGCCCTCGTCTGGCTTTGCCTTGATCACAAGACACTTCTTCTTTTTGTCACTCATGTGCATCTCTTTAAACCTCAACAGCCTCAGATGGCACTGGAGCAACCTGGGGGATGTACTATGATGTTAGTGGGGTAACTTCACGTTTAACCCTGGGTGATCAGGGTTATGACGGTGGTAAACAACGGGGTACGTCACCATTTTAACTAATGTTATGGGTAATTTTGAGATAACAGATGGAAAGCACAGCACACTGACCAATCACTTCAATCAAATTACAGCACCAGTTGCATGAGGGCTCAGGGACTGGATAGTGAGAGGGTCTCTGAGGAAGGTTTTAGAGAACATCTAAACCCTTTTCCGTCTCAGTGCTGGAACTCCAATTTTTCTTAATTGATTTGTTTTTTGTTTTTATTTTGAGTTAGCAGGAAAAAATGTCAAAACAATTGTTCTATAGGCCTTTGTATAGCAATATAATCAGAAAACAGACTGATTAATAATTTGCAGTAAACACACTTACTGGTTTGAATGATGTCTTTTATATTTGTTTATTACTTGCTCACTTAAGATCGTTGAACAGCAACACGGTTGCAACTGAAAGAATGATTAAAATGATTAAAGAATGATTCAGCTCCACAAAGACAGGTGTAGGAAATCTTTCCTGCCCAGAGCAATAACCATATACCTCGCCTCTGTCTGGCAGAGAGCATTCTCAGCAGTTAGTTTATTATTTTTTTTATTTATTTTCTATTTTTATTTTTTAATAGTATCTAACTTTAGCCCTTTCTTGTTGTGATTTGGTGTTTTTGCTGCTCTATTGCAATAATTTCCCAGGTCTGGGATAAATAAAGTATTTCTATTCTATTCTATTATTCTGTTTTAAAGCTTAAGCGAGCCAGAAGAACAGGCTACATGTGAGCAACATACTTAATGCAATACATAATTATAGTCATATAATTACAGTCATTTAATGAGGGGGCAGTGGTATTAATCAGTCTCTTACTGTATACATTCACACTGTGGGCATCTGCCAGCTTTCCTTCCTGCTTTGGCTGCAGCAGTTTGCTTTCAACTTGTTTTATTTATTTTTTAATTTCTTGTATTTGTTTAGGGTCATAGTTTGTTCTTTTTGTGAGAAATATGTGGCTCTAAACCTGTCCATGTTTGCAATTTTCCGTCTCTTGCCAACTTGGGCCCTTTTCTGTGAATGCGCTCATATTGGAAATACTGAGTCAACTTAGTTTGGCTTAGTGAAGCCAGATAATGAAAAGCTATACATGCTGACCTTGCCCTGGGTTTCATAGTGTAGTTTGGTTTGTTGTTCAAATGAACAAAGACAGGAATAAAACTTGCACTTTGTAAGAATAAAATACAGGTTTCAACCTAAAATAGATCTTTTGACAAACTCTAAAAGACGAGTTGAAAAGGTTATACTTTCAGTGCTGCCCTTCAGCAGTCGGAGCAGACTTCAGAAACGAAAAGGTTGGAGACGGGGATAACAGCTCAACAGGGGGAAAGAGCAGCTTTGATAGTGCTTTCTTATCCTGCAGGCACCTGCTTGGACAGGGGAGCTTTCTTGTTCAGGACCTTGTGCCCTTTTGTCTGAGCTGGTTTTAAGTTTTGAAACAAAGTTTTTAAAAACCTCCTCCTTTTTCCTGCCAGTTATCGTAACCGTTAGAGGCTAATGCTGCAGTAACCACATTTCAGTCAGAAAGACAACTTCCCCTAAATACTCTGAAGTTGCACAGAGAATTTCCATGACTGTCAACTTCTCTCACCGTCAGCTGTCATTTGATCATTTCTGCTGTTTGCATTGAACAGACAGAATCCTCTACACACTCTCTGTGCCGATTATCATGCCGTTTTTAGAATTTAAAACCCCTCTTTGCTCATCTGCTTTAAGCCCTTCAGTGACACTGTACATATTTGTGCCTCATAAAGATCATTTCTTCAAAGGGTGTAATTGCCGAAACCTGCTCTCTATTTGCTCAGTCATGCAATTAAACTGGCATTCATCTTTCACGCTGATTTTTCATGTCACAGACATCACTGCAACGCAAAGGAATTTCTGCAGCCATGAAATGCACTTTTAACATTTTTGTGCCCTGTGACATGAGCCTGATGGAAGGGTGGCAGGAAAAGTGCAAGAAGGAGAGAGTGCTGTGCAAACAAATTGGCACAAGGTGAAATATATTTTGCAAAAATCAGGTCCTTGGCATTGCATCGTATTGGTATGGCTCCACCAACCAGTCAAGTGACAGTTTAAGCCCTTGTATGTAACAACCTGATCTTTTCGGATATAAAATGATATCACTTCCTCATCTTCATGCCTGCCTTCGCCCTCAGTCGGCTGGGATAGGCTCCAGCCCCCCGCGACCCTAGTGAGGATTAAGCGGTGTATAAATAATGGATGGATGGATCTTCATGCCTGCAGCCACTGCAGTTGTTGACGTGGAAGCGTTAAAAAGCCAAGGGACCATGTTTGTTTTCTACACAATGGAATTCACTTGACAATTTCATTACATTCATTACAAAAGAATGCCAACTACGAGACTATTTAATTACATTTGACTGAAAGTGTCACATTCTACAACTCTGTGCGGATGTTGCATGCACTTAGTAATTTTATCAGGAATTGCTAGTTTATGCAACTGTTTAATTTGAAGTGATTATACCTTCACTAAAAAGAATCTGTCTAATGTACCAACTGAAAAGGAAAACAAACTTCATGAGGGAGACACGGTGGTTGAGTTTTCAGTGATTCAAAGGTGCAGTGAGAAGCCAATACAGTTTTTTTTGTCAAATTCAGTGAATATCTGTTCTCCTTTTGCTTTAATAAAAACATCCAGACCGGTCCGCACAACGATGTTCCAGTATAAATAAATAGAAACATGTAAGTTAAAAAGGATATCAAATTTGTACCACCATCACAATCTGAACTTTTCTTTACACTTGTTGACCATTATTGCTTCAAGCAGTGAATCTAGACTCAAAGGAGAACGATTGATGATCACATCCTTCTTATTTACAATATATTCCCCTGTACATAGAGATTCACAAAGCTCCATGAAGTTCAGAATCTTGTATTCAACAATGCATTTCCAAACTGAGGTCTCACAACTGTGCGTCTGCAGTGTTAAAGGTCCCCTGTGGGCGGTTAATGAGTGCTCATGTGCTGAGGTTGTATAGATGAGATGAATACAACAGGCGGGCTGTGCATACCCGCAGGTCACAACACAAGAAAGTACAATGGTGTGGTGTTGTGTGTAGCGCGGAGGTATAAATTTAGAACATTCCCATACAAAGCATCTGAATCAGTGTAAAAGAAGAAAGACTTTTTAAGAACAGATGCGTTCATAAACATCTGTACAGCAGAAGGTTTTTGACAAAGACGAACAAGTTTCAAATTTGTTTTTAAGAAAACATTAGCACTTTGCTGTTTAAAACTATGCTAATGAATATAACATCTGTTTCTGTGATTTGAAATGTAAACAAAGGTGTGCAAATAGATGGTTAATCAGCAAGGTAGCTATTTACTCTGTGGGTGATGCTAGAGTGGTAATTATACTGTTAAAGGAATATTGCTCTCAGCAGGTATTTGGGTTGTAATAAATATAGTTTTAAAAATCTATTTAGAAACAATGGAAATAATGTGCGTGTATAGATCTGTGGAAAGTCGAGGAGATTCAGATTCAAAAGAGTAAACATGATGCTTTTGTGCTCCACAGTGATCAATGTGGTGTCAATGACTTCACCGAAAGATTGTTTAACAAGAGAAGATGGCAGTAAATGAATTTAAACAAACAGCAAAACCGTTTAGTATCCAGTGCTTTAGAAATGAGGCTTTGTTTGAATCAGGCCGACTTCCTCGGGGCGTTTGGCTGCGTTCCTGCAGTTCACATGATTCCCTGAATGCATGCAGAGGTCAGGCACATAGCAAACACACACATACTATCATCCTTGCAGCCAATAGGATTCACACAGTTTGTCTTTTTGTACTAACAAGTGTGAGTTTGACACTTTTACACAGATAATGCATCATTCTTTTTGCTGGTGTTGAGGGTTCTGCCCTCACAGGGCTTTTTTCTCATCACATCCTCCCACACAGATGGCCATAAATGTGAAGGGTATGGCTCAGACAACTCAGCAAGCTTCATTCACAACTGCTTAGAAAAGTCGCAGGCTTGTTTTGCATCAGCTTGTCCTGTTCTATGTTCGCCATACGATGCTGGATGTTAAACTCATCTGGGATTTACTGAGTCCCTCTTTTAGTCTGTATATGACGTAGAATTACTTTGCTGTCTCTGCTTGCTACAGTGGTTTGTGCAGCTGCCTTTATCAGCAGATCTGTACAAGAAGGAAGCTGTTTGCTGCAGCTCTGGCTCAGTTTTCCATTCATGAAACCATCCTGGCAGCATCCTAAGTGTTCTGACATCATACCCATGGTCACATTGTCCCCAAAGGAAATAAACCAATTCATCCAATGCACAAGTGTGCTCATGGAGCTTTCTGGGGAGTATGAGGAAAGATAATGAAAAATCTTTTGTGTGGAAGATACGTTGGCGCTACATTGTCTGTCTGTATGTGTGCACACCATCTGGTACTCTTGATGAAAGAAGATAATGATAAACCGTGTACATGTGCCTGCATGGTTTTAGGATAGCTGATCCTGAATGCTGTGTGTGTCTGTGTGTGTGTGTGTGTGTGTGTGAGCTCATGTCCTTCTGAATCCTTGCCTGGATGCAAGCACAGCAGATGCAGGGCGCCTCCTTCCATCATGGACCGTGATCACTAACACATTTGACCTGCTGACTGCTCAGTCAGGGCAACAGTATCGGCTGTTAGCATTTTTTGCAGAACAAACCAGTGTCTATGGTGTCAGAGCTCAAAGCTTTCTGTTACAGTCCTGCCCTCAGGCACTACATATAGCGAAGCCAAGGTCTTTCTAGGAAGAAACAGTTGTGATTTTACAAATCAACTTGCTGTTACTGTACAAAACGTAAAGGTACGTCTCGAGGTCTTGAAATAAATCTTTGAGCAGCATATGTTTTTTGTTTTTTTTTTAAATTTAGGAATGCCGAAAAAGTGCTTTGTTAATTTTTAACAGGAGAGCTGGCCCAATGGGAGCATGCTGCTGCTCCCACTCTCATACACCTCCCAAAGGACTTTGTTGCAGGGTGTCTCAACCATAACAGCAACATTTCTTCAAGAGACAGAGGAAGAGAGAAAAAACATTCCCCCGAACCCACTTCTCTATAGCTAGTTATATTCGCATTTATATAGGTCTTTCCTAAATTATGATATCATTGCATTTATAATTTAAAACTAATAGCACTGCTATTAGGCCAAACACATATTTTGTGGAGGCCTGTTAATTTACTGGATATGAACATAAACCATTTTAATGATGCTTATTTTTCCAAACACACCGTAGTTTTGATGGTAATACCTTTACCTCAGATTATGTGACTGGAGCAGCCGAGTGTATTCAGTGCACGTTAGCTTCCAAGGTTACACATTGCATCTAAAGTTAAAACTATAACTGTTGAAATGTCTTCGCTAAGCAGTATCTTGATCTGAGGAGTATTTTCAGCACCACAGCTGGTACTGAATGGTAATAGAAATAATTGAAAAAACTTGATGCTGAAAATGCATCGACAGCATTATTCATTATCAGTTTTTTTCTCTCCTGACAATGGAGTCAGTATGAAATAGTGAATCAAGCGTTTCCTGCTACATGTTAACCGGTAGTCACTTCAGAGCCATTTCTAAGCTGCTGCTCTGCACCGCTACACTACTGATTCCCACAGTGTTGTCTGACAAACTCACTGTGAGTTCAAGGTAGTGGCGGTTTTGAGAATTCAGCCATATTTTCCCAAGTCAACATTATTACTAATAAAGAGGAAAGGAACTGCTCTACCTGTTCAGTGCTTGTAAAATTTGTCATGTTTCACTACGTCGAACATACGGATGGAACTTTCTCACTTCATTAAAGGGTCGAATAGAAACTTGGATTTTTGTGTGAGTTGCACTACAAACTTGAATACTAACAATTTTTTTGTTTTTAACATGTTAGAGTTTACAGTTTAATCATTTTGCACTTTAATATGTAAATCATTACATTTAACACTGTGCTGCATTATACAGTGACATACATTCCGTCAAAATAAAACAAATGAAGCAGCCATTTTGCTTTTTTGAGGAAATTTTATCATTTAGATGAATCAACTAATTGATCAAATAGTCCAGAGATGAAATGATAGAAAATGTTTCTAAGAATACTATAGGCATTGTGTGTCTCTTATGTGACGACATGTTGCTGCTTGTGTCTTTGATCAAGAAGGTGACGCTATTCTTATGGAATACAAGCTGCGCTGTAGCATAGGATTTACAGTGTATAGTTTAGACAAAATTACAGATTCAAGACAAAACTTGCAGAAGAGCAGGACTGAGAGAAAACGGCACAGTTGCAAATCTGTTTGCTGCTTCAGCACCGCAGACAGTCCCATGGATTTATCAATACACAGCACAGCTACTGATATTTCAGAGCCGTGGTCGGGGTCTAACTTGCACAAACCTAAAGTTAAAGGATCGGCGATTCAGGCAAGCTTGACTAACATATTCAACTAAGCAGACCAGGGGGATGGTCTGGTCCTCTACTCCTGGGCTCTCTCTGCTACCAGAGGATGGGGAGTAGGGATGGCAGGTACACAAGAGGGGGGCATGATGTCCTCCCTCCTCCCACATCTAACTGCCCACTGTGCCACATCTAATTTGTAGTTGAAAAGTTTTTATTTGCACATCTTTCTAAAAAACTGCATTGCCGGCCTGTTCTCTGCTTAATTCAAGCACAATCTCATGTTGAGAATCTTATCGCTTACACTTTCACGGTAAGCCAAATAACCACTCAGCCAAGTAATAACATCTGCATATTAGCGGCGCTCCTTCAGTTATTCTCTTAAATGAATTGCCATTATAGAGCTTACGAAGCTGAGTAATTGTTGGGTAAAGTGACTTCTGGGCATTTACTGCAGGTAGCTGAGCCACTTATTTCCGCTACTTTGCATGACTGAAACAACATATGTAGAAGTCATCACGGGATCAGGTTCAAACTGTTACCAGAGACTAGAGAATAACGGAAGAATTGCATGATCAGTATTTTATGTATTATTTCACCCACATTTTACTTTGTACAGGATTTTGTCAACCTTCCATAAATATGCCAGGATGAATAAGTCACCGGATACAGTGCATTGCTGCTGCTGCAAATGGCTTCTGCAACGTGGAGATTCATGTCTTACACCATTACATAAGAAGTGTCATAGAAGCTATGCACTGCTAGATGCAAATCAAGTCGACGTTTGAACACAGACATCCCTTACACTCTTCTCCGCATCTAAGGGAACGAGCTATGACGCTTGGTGGATCTTTTGTCACTTAGAATTTGTCATTTTTGAGAAGAAAAATACTGAGTGTTTGTCTCTAAAACATTTGTCAACATTATTTTTATGCCACAAACGTGCCTAATGTGAAAAGCTACTGGGATTAATAACACATTAAAGAGAACTGAAGTTTTGTCAGATATGGTGAGCAGCAAAGCCTATCACCGGTTTTAAGCTGTCTCCTAATTGAGCTTTTCCTTCTATAGCAGCTATAGTTTTGCTTCAGTTATTGTTCCTGGATTTTAATTGGCGCTCTTTAGTCTCGTTCCTCTTGGTTGGAGACTTCAAAGAAAACTGCTTGACACTTATTGCACTCAAAGCTGTTACAGTCAACAGTAAAACATTCTTCACTGATCCTTCAGGTCCGGGTCGAGTTTGTGCAGCTTGTAAAGTTTTCTGCATTATAAGGCTTCCTGCTGTCTTGGTCTGCTCGACTGTTCTCCTCTCTGCTCCTGAGCCGGCCAAGTTTTTAGTGTCCTCAATAATACATAGAGCATCCAGTAGCCAGACCTTCCTACTCGTCAGTGTGTTTTTGCTGTGGGATCAGATCACAAAGGAGATAAATGTCCTGCTGTTAATGCCCTGTTCAGGTAATGGATTAAAAAGGAGTGGAGTGGAGTGGTAGCAGCGAGGCTCTGTAGGGATGGTGATTTCAGTCGGTCAGTTGGTTGGTGGGTCCACCACTTTTATTCCGACTGAAATATCTATTTCAACTATTGGATGGATTGCCATGAAATGTTCACATCACCTACAGTGTTTTTCGTGTGAAATACTAATTAGTAAACTTGTTGAACTGAGATGTGGAACATAGTGAACATTATACCTGTGAGAGGATTCGCATGTTAGCTCCAAGCATTACAGTCATTATTTAAATTAAAACACGGACTTCTTTATTCACATTTTGTGAAAGCTGCATGTATTTAAATGATACTGAATCCATTCCGATGTGCTTTTGCTTCTTCCACTGCCTTTTTCCCCTTCAATATTCAGGACTGTAATTTTGCCGATTCATCACCCGCTATTCTGACTGTTTTCCAAAGAAATCCATCTCTTTCCCAGGCACTGTCTCAGGGAAGTGCGAGGCTACAGTATCAGCTGTTTTCCTTGCAGTAAAAAAGCAGCTTGTTTGCAGTGATGTTTAAACCGCATCTGAATGAACACATTGCAGCAGAGTGGTGCAGTGTTTAGCCCTGTCGCCTCACAGCTACAAGGTCCCTGGTGGGAATCTGGGCCTGGGGTCTTTCTGTGTGGAGTTTTCAAGTTCTCCCTGTGCCTGTGTTGGTTCTTACCAGCTTCCTCCCACAGTCCAAAGACATGCTGAGGTTAAATGGTGAATCTAAATTGTCCGTAGGTGTGTAAGTCAGCTGGGATAGACTGCAGCCCCCCACAGCCCTACAGAGGATAAATGGATTGAAAACTAATGAACTGATGACAAAAATAGCACATCTTTGCTACAGACACCCCCTACCCCTAGTGTCATTCGGTATTGCATCACCATTGTTATTGATAATTCCCTTACCTTTTGTAACTGTCTGCCAGACTCCTCATTCTCTTACCATTTGTTGTCTATCAGACTGCTTGGTTCAATCATCTTATGTTCTCTTACCTTAGGGGTCGGCATTTGGCTCTTTCATACCTCTGCTGCGGCTCCTTGTGGCTTTGGAAAATAAATGATAATGAATAATGAGTCTTTAATTTAAATTTGTTTTACTTTAGATTGTTAGTTTTTTATAAATATAATTCTAAATTTGAAGATTATGGTGATCTTGTAACATTAAAATAAAACGTATTTAATTTTCTGTTGCTCAAAATATATGTCACAACCGCCGATGTGCAACACCTGCTGTTTGCCAACTTTGCGACTTTCTTGCTAAATCTGGCGACATTCCAAATCCACTTGGCAACCTTTTTTTTTGTCAAAAGCGACTAACGACAAATCTAGCGACTCCCTCTGGTGTTATTGGAGACTTTTCTGGTGTTTTGGAGACTCTGATGTGAAAACACGTATCGTTCTGCAGGTACTGTCGTCAATGACACAGTGAGCTTCTCCCCGTCCCAAAGCGCTCACAGGTGGTCAGGAGTCTGGTCAGCAGTCCCAACTGCAGTCACCAGGACAACCACACAAATCATTTTTACTTTGCTGCAGGTGGATAATTTAGGTTCAGCTTTTTATTTCATATATACGAGGAGAATTCAAATAGACAATGAGTAGTTTATTTGAAAGTAACCTTCAACCCAGCGTCTTTTTTTTTGTTGCATGCAGAAATAAAATGTTGTTTTCTCTGTAGCAGTTCATTAATTCTATAAATGCAACACACTATAGTTTTTTATACATAGCATAAAGGTAAAAAACGATATATGCAGTGTTATCTTCATTTTAAATGTCGAAAGGGTTTTGTGTCTCCCGGTATTTTCTTTTCCGTGGGAAACGGGTCCAAATGGCTCTTTGAGTGTTTAAGGTTGCCGACCCCTGTCTTATCTCCTGTCATTGATTCGCACCTATATAGGTCACCAGACCCCCTGATTCAACCACATTTTGTTATTATGAATTACACTTTCATTAGAAATTCCTATTATATATGTCTAAAGTTCCAAGACCACAGTCTCATGCGGAAAACCTTATCGTCTAATAAATGAAAGTGTAGAGGACATTACATTACTATTTGAGGAACGTCTCTTGTGATCAGGAGCAATGTTCTACATTTCTGGCACAGTTTAGTGAATCCAATTTAGAGTGTCCCTCCATTTTTTAAAAGGCTCAGTTCAGAAAGACACCTAATAGTTTAATGTGAGACAAATTACATCATAGCAGTATCTTGAGGCTAGAGCTAGTGCTTTTAATAGATCTAAATTACATCACTGTTTTTTGAGCTTTAAGTGGAAAGAGTTGCACTTTTTGACACCCTGTAGAGGTTTTCTTGTACAGTGTGTGATAGGCGTGAGCAGTGTAACCCTGTACAATATCGTTTACATGTCAAAGGATTTCAGATTGTATCATCTCCTAATCCTTGCATCAGAAAGAGCTGTGGTACCACTAATCAGAGCTGCGTTGGTCGTCCTCTTAAAGTAACCCGACTCATGGTGTGCTCTTTGCAGAATCTGCCTCTGAATAAGCGAAAGAGACGTGCTTCTGCCTTAGACAGAGGTTACCAATGGAAATCTGAGTTTCTGCAACAGCTCAGTCGGTGTGATTGACAGAGTATAATGTCAACCTCTATGGATTGTGTCCAAGAAAAACACCCTTGCTTGCTATTCAAAACAAAACAGCAAAATAGACTTTGCTAAAGAAAATGATGAATGTTGGCAGCGTATTCTTTGCTTGGATGGGACAAGGATAAATTTGTTTGGCTCAGATTGCGTCCAAGTGTTTGGTGTGAACCCGGCCAGGACTGCCATAGTGAATGCATAGTCCCGACAGTAAAGCACGGAGGTGGGAGTGTGACTGTTAAGTGTAAAAGTTGTTGTGTGTGTGTGAGACATTTAAAACTGGCTTCATCTGTGGATATATCAAAATACTGGCAGACAAGGTGACTCCCAGTCTGCAGAAGTTTCACATATGATATCAATTCAAGGGACACGGTTGACAAAGCAAGTTTAAGCTATGACCTGGGCGAGTGTGTCGTCTGACTTGAATCCAACACAACACCTTTGTGGTATTTTACTGCATGGTGAGTTACTTGTTTTATTGATTCCGCATGTTAATCTGTTGAAGTCACACCAGTCATGTTCTACTAAATAACAAAGACAGGAAGTTCCGGTGAAAACAGGACTCTCAAATACAGCTGACAGCGCATCTATCACAGAAACCAATATGTGGAATGTGATCCATATAATTTATCCAGCTTTTTATTTGCCCTCTGTGATCTTCAGTATCAAGATCGCGACCGGTGCTGTGTGCGGTTGGTGCATCTAAAATTACCAAGAAACTTTGGACACCTCTAAAGCCTGATGTTTAAATGAGAAGCTGTAATGTGGACCAAGGGGGTATTTGGGGACACATGCAAGAGTCATTCTGTATCTAAGTCAACATGTCACATATTTAAAAGATACTGCCATTTTTTTTTCACTGCAAACATATTTGCTTGTTTGATTATGACCTTTCAGTAAAAATGGTCACAGAGAATACATTACTGCAGAGCTTATCATATGGCAGACAGCAGCAGCTCTTACCTTTCGTCACAGAAAATTAAGAGAGCAACAATTCAGCTGCATTTTCCACTTGACTTTAAAGTGTTTCCCTGCTCTGAGATTTCATCTTTTTTTTTTATCACTTACCACAGTAGCAGTTTGTTTTATACATCCTGAGTGCAGGTCATTGACATGGCAGTATTTGCTCCCTTTTGATCATTTATTTTTAGTGGCTTACTCAAGATGTGTACATACTGTAAGTCTTTATAGATGACCTCGAGAGATGATTCTATTGTTTCCATTTAGAGTGTTTTGATGGACTGTCAGCAATATCAAAGGCAATTCAGTGTCTGTCCTCTTAAAGATGTTTCCTAGTCCAGAGAGTATTGATCATATGTACAGTATATTTATTTGCTATTCATGTAGCATAGTTGAATTGTCACCAGTCGTAGTGTAGAGGAAGCAGTTATCACAACTATGATTTTGTTGCTTAGCTGCCCAATATGCAGTCTGGCAACCAAACGACATGTACCCATGTTTTGTTTGCCAACACAATTCTGCCGGTTCACTCACAGCCGTAAGCATGTTTTTCTCCATTTTGGCAGAATCGAAAACAAGAATATTAGTGTGAATTAAAGAAGACAAGTCTGGTTAAAATACTCTGGAAAACATGATTATTTCCAGAGTTATAGCTAAAACTTTTAAGCCTCTTCAAGGACTCATTGTAAGTGCGTTGCTCAGTCCCTCAGGCCGGGGGGTTAAAGGAAGTACAGACAGAACAGGTGCTCAGTGGTTTGGCTTCTTTTTATCTCATGCACATCACTGCCCTTTTCCTGGAGAAAAGCCTGAGAGACTGTTTAACTGGGGCAACAAGACACTTTGTGGCTGTTGTTTTTCTTTTCGTACTTTTTAAAAAATCTCTTTCCTTTCCTTCGAATGCTTTCCTTTAAACCACCGTACTCAGTTTCCTTTTTCCACATCGCCTTTTATTGCCCTCCCCTCTGTCCGATGCCCCTCTCTCCTCCCCTCTCTCCACCAGTGTGTTTATACAGTGGTGAGCACTCAGAGTATGGTTGCCCCTATAACTCTTATGGGTTTCCTGCTCTCAGGGCCACTTCTCCGCTGTGGTATCTCTGTAATGGAGCCCCCAGGAGCAGGGCCTCTATCTAAACGAGAAAGGATTTACACAACTGAGCCCTGATTGTGAACGCGGTCCCAACATTGCCGAGTCCCACTGGGCCACTTCAAGGGCAATAAGATGGCAGCCTGCTGACAGGGAACATCTTTTTAAGAGGATCGCTGTCTTTTCCTTCTTGCTAGCTAAGGGGTGTGTTAGGGGCACATGAGTGAACATGAAAAGCCCACAACAGAAGCGTATTACTCTGAATACGTCAAACAATGTCGTACCTGATGACAGCATGTGTTGTCTCACAGGTTGGTAACACATCGTACATGGAGGAGCCCTTTTGTTGAAACAACAGCGTCTTTGTGAAATTATGTACGAAGTGACACTGCTGTACGTTGTGCCTGTCAGTGGATGATTGTGTATTTCAGGAGAAATACAACATCCACCCAAACTATTGCTTGAGTAGTTTGTCAGTTGCTGTCTAACAAACTGGAAAGGATGGAGTTTTGGTTTGTCTGCATGAATGCATCTAAGTTCTGCGACCATGCGCTGTTAAAGCACATTTGTAAGCCAAGGCACAGGTAACTGTTCCTGTTAAATTCTGTTTTGTCTGTCATCTTGACATGATGGATTGATCTAATGTGAATCAGAGCAAGCTATATGTAGCCATTGACATATTTTGATGATTTAACCCGGAGTGTTTCATGCCGATATGTGAACATAATTTTTCATTACCAACCTGGCCTTCCAAAATAGTTATTAGTATCCTCTGTGACTTTAAAAAAAAAACTCATACATGCAAAATTGGCTGAAACTGAAACTACACTGTAAAGAATGGAGTTTTTAACATTAATTTGTTTGATCTATTTACTGTTATATTACAGATGTTCTCTGTTTAGTTAATTTACAGATAATAATTAGTAAAATCACAAGAAAAAAGTGTCAGTTTATATATTAATCGTGAAAAAAGGCTAAAAATAAAAAATATAAATAATGCTCATGGTATTTTGCTCCGTTACGACATTTGACCGTAAAATTACACAATATTTACTGTATGTAAATCAGCAGAAAAAAAACATTATTTTACTGTTATTTGCTGCAATTTGCAAGAAAAAAATTGTAAAATAAAGATTACAAATGGTAAATTTTTAACTGTTATTTTACAGATTTTCAGTTTTTTGTTAAATGGAGAAATCCAGAAAAATCAGAGAAAATACTTTAAAAATTTACATTTTGACTGTAAAATAAACAAACAAAAAACTGTAAATTATGTCCACATCAAAAGTCTGTATTTTTACAAATAGTAAGTTTTTTTCTATTACAATAAAAATATGAAAATTTCATTTAATTTAAAATTTTTTTTGTAAACAGATATTTGCTATTATTTTTTGTACAGTTTGAATGTTGCAGTAATCCATTGCCTTTTAATTTTTTTTTTCTTTTTCTTTTTGTTTTTTTTTGTTTTGTTTTTGTTTTTTCTGGCACCCTCGCTAGCAAATAAAAAAATAAAAAAATAAATAATCTTTTCACAGTTTATTCCTTGCTATCATATGATAAAATGTAACCGTCACAAAAAGAATGATATTTCTATTTATGTAAGGATTAAACCTTCGAGTTTAGAGTAACTTTACAGCATTTAGAGGTGCTAGTTGGCATATTTTTGACCTATGGAGAAAACCAGGCTAACTGTTTGCACTTTGTTCCAGTGTTTATGCTAACATCTCCTATCTATCTCCATACACCACACTTTTGTCCTCCCAGCTCCGTTATCAACTGTCACACATTGTGGTCAAAGCTTCTTTTTTTTTTTTTTTTTAACAAAATGTAGCCGAGAACTTGTCACCATGGTCAGATTTTATTTCCAAGCTTGAATTGCTAGACTCCTGTTCTCTTATGCAAACATGTGAAACGTTTTATTGAAATGGAAACGCAAGTTCTGCTCAAGATGAGTCAGAATGCCTCACTTGAAAGTAAAATAAAGATCTGAAGCAGTTACGTTGTGGACGCCCAGGTGCATGAAATAGACACTCTTCCGGCATTTTTCTGCACAAATCTGAGGACGAGCAATATTTCCTGAGCAATTAAAATAAGTGTCACTGTGCTGTACAGCAAGAATGAATCACAAGCTTGCAGCCAAATTTAAAGTAATGGCTCTGCAGGCAAATAAAGACCCAGCCTGATGCAGTTTGGGGGGGAATTACATGGAACGGCGAGAGCCTTATCTACAAGCAGTGGTGTGAGTCATCCTCATAGAATTACCACTGAATGAAGCTTTATTCACAATTTGTCTGCCTTTTTTCCTAACCTCAGTGAGGGTCTGTGTAGCCTTGTGTTTTTACATGAGTTATACTGAAATGGTGTTGATCATTCAAAGAAAAACTGCATTGGTCTTCTTAAGCCGTGTGCTGGGGAAAGAAAAAAAAAGTGTTTTGGGTCTTCAGTTTGGGTTCATGCAGTGTTGAAATGAAGTTTTAGAAATCGTTTCAGCTTCTGTTACTTCAAAGAGGCCAATGCTGCAAGATGGCAGAAATAAACGAATGCCGTTTATCAAAGATGCTGTCATGTATGTCCGTGGCTTATGAAGCTGGTTAGTCCAGCAAAGTGTAAAGATTGGAGGCACATGGAAATAGCTCGCCTGGCTTTGTCAGCATATTTTGTTAATTTGTTCATTCATTCCGGCTCATGTAAACTACTACATCATCATAGCGTTAGTTTTTTTATCAGTTAGAATGTATACATACCTGAATAACTGGCTGTCTGTAGATGGCAATGCAATATAGCTGATTTATTACCTCTTTTAGATTGCCAGGGAAAGCATGTTGACTATAAATCTTCCAATACCACACAACTGCTGACTGACAGGAACATCTACTACAGTATTCCACTTCTGTGTCTGCGCTCCAGAATATGGAATGTACCCATTACCATATCATGAGATTATAGTAAGCCATTTACAGGCTTTGCTATTCGCAGCTTTGGCGGTAGAAACTTTAAGAACAGTGAAAATCAGCATAAAGATCATGCAGTGGAGAACTGAGATATGCTAACTATCAACTCTGTTGCTGAGCCCCTAAGAAGCGGGCAATATTTAAAACCACCGCGAACCTTTCTTCTACTTAATCACCTGCTGCCCAGGAGCTCAGGGCTGTGTACAGTTACAAAACTGTACCAAAACATCGTCGTGCACCACAGTTACCAGACGCTACTCCAAGCAGCAACCTTTCAGGACCGTTCGCTCGGTTGTTGCAATTTCCATCCTCTAGCTTAAAATGACACCATCATTTATTGATGTGGTGTTTCCCAAGCTGATATGGAACCCCTCTCAATAATTAATCTCACGCAAGGCCTGGCGAGGCTGAGAGAGCGGCGTGCTGCTGCCGACGCTCCACTAAGGACCACAGTGATCATTTGGCCCCAGTCTGGGTTATTTCCATCTCCCCGTTTATCACTTTTATTATAGCTGTGATGAAACACTGCGCGTGCTTCCATAAAGCACTTACGGCCCTCTGCTTGTTTAATACATTCCTCTCTCACTGACAGGCCTGCACTAATCTCATTTACCCACAGTCACTGTGGCTAATATCAGGGCTGCCCACTGCGCACACTCCTACGCTGTTACTACCCCGATCGCTGCACACGTCTCACATGATGCATGCCACATACATGAATGTGTGTTCTGTAGAAGCAGACAAGTAATTACTCTTACACCAAGTCTAACTGCTAATGTTGCAATTATTTTGCTGCGGCTATTGCTGCAAAGAACCATTAAGTTTCTGTTTCTTGTCTGAGTTTGTGCTGAAAGCGTAGAAGCAGGTTAAATAGTGTACTTCAGCTATCCTTCTCCTCAGTCATGTCCTCCAGTCCCATCCCTGAAAAAGTAGGTATATGTGGTTTCTCAGTGTCATTTTGGGTTAAACCAGGACTCTAATCCCAACAGTCAGGCATCCAGGAGGTATTCTGATTGGATCTGAACAATCTCTACAGGTGGAACATGAAAGTGCAGCTGTTCTGCTCCTGACGTCTTCACGTATCTGATGGTGTGCCCACAAACCATGAGATTAAAATTTATATCAGCTGCTTGTTTCTGTGATCTTTTTGTTTCAGTCATTACCCAGAGCTCATGGCTGTTAAACATAGTTGGACTGGAAAGCTTTGCTTTAAAGTTCCCTGCAGTCTCACACTTAGTCTAGTTTTTCCGAATGAAGACGAGCTGGAAATCACCTTTAGCTGGAAAGTACAGTTTCCAAACCACTGTTGCACACTTTACTCACTGTTGGGCAACAACAATCAATGATTTTCTGGGAACCACAGGGACCTCTTGACTTTGAGGAGCTGACCTTTGTTGCAATTGTTTCACACTCAAGGAAAATACCAAATGCACGTTGGGGATCATGGCAGAGGTTGCCAAACCTGGCGCGCTCCTTTCCTCGGCTGCATTTTAAGACTCTGTCCATAATAAGCTCAAATAAAGCATGTGTAGGGAGCTGACCAGTTGTTCCACACGGCTTTGATGCTTTGAATTTTAGGTTTGATCCTCTGTGGTAGTCATGTTGTCTTATTGTTGAAATTTAAGAAGATGTGAGGCTCATTTTACCTCACTGAATGTCCTCACACATATACTTGAAATGACCACTAAAAAGAGAAACTGATGATAATTTAATACACAGCACAATAAATCTTATGTTTATCAAAACGCAGCATGACAAGTGCTATAACAACAAGACCAGGGAAACAGGAAATTAATGCTGTACTAAAAGCAACAAAAGAAAACAATGCAAAAGAACCACCATTAAAAGAGAACATTTTGTTTATTTGCAGCAAAGAAATTTCAAAAGCCATTTCAGTTGGTCTAAATGTCAAGTTTGGATTGTCTTGTCCTCCTGGGTATAGATGGAGTTGAGATGAGTGACAGAACATGTACTACTGGCATCTACCAGATGTCATCAGATGGGGGCCACTTGGCCACCTTATTAGTGGTGAATCAGACACCACTTGTCATCACATACACTGGCTCTGTTGCATGTGGCCTCCATCTGATTATTTTTGCTCTTTCTTCAAATTTCAAGGGTCTGTATTTTAAAATGTGGCTTCTGCTGGAACCATTCAATCATTTGGATCTGCTGCAAACTGTTTTGTCTGTGTTCTCTCTAAATTTCATGGATATGTGAAACATATTTCTGAAGATACTGAATTCTTAAAATTACTTCCCAAGTTTTAGGGATGAAAATATATAAATGCCCATGTCATAGAAAATGATCGAACTTTAGACAGGATATTTTACAGAATTTAGTTTCGGGTTCCAAATAACCTATAAGTAAACTGAACAACTCAGCAATGTACAGCAATATACTTTTTGAATATTGTCTAAATAAACACAGGCGCAGTTGGTAGCACTGTTGCCTCGCAGCAAGAAGGGTGCAAGAAAGGTTCGCGTCCCGGTGGGGGCACTGGAATCTTTCTGCGTGGAGTTTGCATGTTCTCCCCGTGCAGCGTGGGTTCTCTCTGGGTTCTCCAGCTTCCTCCCACACAGTCCAAAAACATGTTGAGGTTAATTGGTGGTTCTAAATTGTCCATAGGTGTGAATGTGAGTGTGTTTGGTTGTCTGTCTCTAAGTGTAGCCCTGTGATAGACTGGTGACCTGTCCAGGGTGTCCCCTGCCTTCACCCTAAGTCAGCTGGGATAGACTCCAGCCCCCTGCAACCCTAGAGAGGATTAAGCGGTGTATAGACAATGGATGGATAAACACAGGCTGACCAATATAACAGTTTATCAAAACCGCTTAAAAGTCAATAGTAAATCCTTCTCCATGGCCTTTTCTTGTACCATACCAAAGACTTTTGCTTTTGCTACCTCAAAAGCTGCACTTTTTCTGGCCTGCTGATGCCTGTCTGCTTCTTGTTTCGATCCCTAAATAGTCTTTAATGTTCTTATGTAGTTTTTACCCAGAACGCTTACAGTGCATATCCACAAGATGTTATTATTTTGTCTCCTAACATCAGTTGTGTCCTGGGGTAAAAGCAATCTCATACACTCCTGTTTAAGCACCCACAAGGGCCTCCAGGCTGGCCATTTGTCCTGATCAGAGAAGACCAGTGGAATCAGATATTGAAGTTTAAGGGTTTCACCATGAACGTAATGGAAGCTGACAAGGTAATAATGGCCTATGCTCCTTTATTTTTGTCAAAGGTGTCAGAATACACTGTGCCATGACATTATGCTGTAGTAAGTGCTATTGAAATGATGTTGCTTACAGTTAGTCTAGGTGGTATGGCAGCGATGTGTTTTTTTATTGTTTTTTTTTTTTAAGGTTCGATGACATACATTATATCATAATATAAACATTTTTTTGTAGAATTTACAAATGGAAATGCAACCACTTGAGTGTCTGCACCCGGTACAGTTGTGTAAGCTGTTCCCTGACAGAGCTTGAACAGTGGGAGATCAATGCGTTTAATTAATCTAGGAAGTACGTTTGTATGAACGAGCGTGATCAGTGGAAACACCAATTTTTCAAAAGTAATGTAAACATGTTCCGGGGCACATTTAACTGAAACTGCTCTTACGTAAGACGGATCAACTGGCCCGTTGCAGAAAAGACATTTCAAATGTGCTGCTGAATAAGAACAGCATGAAAACACGACAGTCATTTAGTGACTTCAGCCGATTTAAAAGGATCAACATCTACAGTAGATACTGGACTCGCAGAGAAGCATTAGAACAATCTGCTGGCTGTATTATTTGCAGGGAATTAACAAATTCACGTCTATTCAGCTGCTTTATTTCTAAAATAAAACTAAAAAACTGTCTTTTAGCAGCTGTATGTCACTGCAGACTTATTCCAAATGAGCTCACAGGGAAACAGGCTGACATTAAGCTCATTGATAGTTCCAGTTTTCTGCTATGTGATGTGATAGTAGGCAATATTTAAGCCATGCTTTGTCTATTTTAAAATGTGATGTACCATTACTGATGTTAAGTCAGTATTTCTGTTTTAAAGCCCAGTTACTACGGGCTGCTCGAGACTTTGTCACCAACTCGATTTACAGTAAGCGTAAAGTCCTTATGTTGAATATAAAGCAAAAATCAATCCCACTGCAAAGCCTGTTGTATAAGCTCTAAAATGGCCATTTATCTCAATAGCAGGTTATTTTATTTCCTGATTTCATGATGCTTTTTCACTGAAAGGTTTTTAATCCAAAGACACCATAGATCCAATTATTTCCCTCACAGCAGCGGAACCTGAGGGACAGAACAGAGCGAGAGAAGCAATTCCTACACAGAAATCACATGACCACAATCCACATAATAGACCTGCAGTTTATCTACTCAAAAACAATAAAACAGTGCTTTAGCTGCCAACATATATTGTTTCCTCTCTGTAGCCACCAGTGTATTGCAGCTCGCAACTCTGAGTTTAAATCTCATAAGGATGTTGAAGAACACTTAACTTCGGATCGATAGTGTTTCTGCCTCAGAGCCCGCCTTTGTGTCCCAGTGGAGTCCCGGTCAGCTCACTGAAGTTCAGTGTGTCTCATTAGTATGCAACACAACACCACATATACATTGCAAGTGTTTGGTCAGCTGCCTATGGGCATGAGATTCTGCTGCTTTATCCTATTACTGTTTAGTCAAGTCAGACAATGAGTAGGGAACAAAGTTAAAGTTCGATCTCATTGCAAACTGCATCAGAGTGCAGAGTCAGGCGAATTACCAGGAACAAAGGGATTACTCAATGTAAGGCGCAATAGAAACTCAAGATCACAAGTTTCTTATTAAGTCATAGTATTTAAAATCTTTTGTAACAGCTGTTCAGCCCATTTTATACATTGTGTGTGATGTTGCTATTATAATTGGTGTTCTTTATGAATTGCTCATACAACTGCATTTCATTCCTCTTCATTTACGTGCTTAAATATCGGACTGAGATAAATCACCCCCCCGTCTTTGTTGTTGTTTCGTAACTGCTAGCATGGACATGGATCATCAGTGACTTGATCATCAGTAACACACCGAGGCGCGACATGCAGTAGCACGCGAGCGTACGCGCAGAAGCAAAACACACATTAACAACATGATTAATTAGGAGGCTTTTTTGGGCATCGCTGAAGTTTACACTACAGAGCACAGATGGAGGGAGTGGGAGGAACAGACTGCAAATGTTGTGGATGTAGAAGTTTCACAGGTGTAGCACCGGCATTTATTATAGAGCAAGAAGAATTGAGGCTCCTTTTTATGTGTGTGTGTGTGTGATGGAGAGAGGCCGCAAATGGATGTGTGTGTTTCTATTTTTGCTGCTGGGCGAGTCAGCAGGCCTGTCCTGGTGAGTCAGGGTATATGTCGTGACAGTGACATACAGACACACTGACAGAGGAGATGGAGGGTCAGCCCGGTGCATCCTGGGAACGGTCCGGTCAGTGGCCAACTTGACACAACAGAACCTGATATGTTTAGGTTGGGCTGTGCTGGGGTGTGGGATGAAAAATCGCTCAAACACTTCATCAAAAGTGCTAGAAGCTAAGAATTTGAATCAATTATTGAGCCCCTGGCTTTATTTATGCACATAGCTTCTTAATGCTGCAGTGCTATGGGAGTATTTTGAATAACTCACGCATTATACATGTGACGTACTGGAGTTAATAGCACACAAAAATACACAATATGGAATATATAAGAGGAATAGTTGAACATATTTTAAATTAAGTGTAAAATTCATGCATATCCTGGGGATGTATCGATTTGCTTCATAAATATATCAGACAGCAACGTCTTTGTCTGAAGAATGAAGCCAGTGCTAAGTGCCAAAACTGCAGTTCCATGAATGGCCACTTGAGGTTATTTTTCAATGTGCGTCGATCCCCATGGTTACTTTTGCTACCTTTCCACCGGGGTTAACCCGTTTTTGTTCTTGTTTTTGTTTTTTTTGGTTAATTTTTGGTTTTTTGCCCCTTTCCCGGGGGCCCTTTTTTTTTTGTTTCCCTTTTTTAGTTTTTTTTAGGTTTGAAGTTTTTGCTTATTATGGGTGTGGCTGAATTGAATAACAGGTGGGTAACAGTCCATGACCCGCCTCAGCTTCTCTCATGCTCCACCTCTTTGCTTTATTTTGGATTAGCTGGTAATTAGGAGGAACTGAGCAGTGCCAAAATGGCACCTCACTGAGCTTTAGAATCACTTATCAGTAAGCCTATGGGTGACATCATGGCGGCTTTGTCCATGTTCATATACAATCTATGAAACATCCAGAGTAAAGCGGGAATAGATAGGAGAAACTCCTCTTCAAAAACAGCTCGCACATTGGTGACAGTCTAAAGAAGTACAGTTTGTATTTATTTAAATATGCAAAAAGCAACGGCTCACAGTATGGCTCTTTGGTGATGAATGACAACAGGGCGCAGTTTGACTTTGACAGTAGCACATGGGGCAGTAGCGCTACTGTCATGAAGCCCTGTCAATGTGAAACAACATGTCACCTGAGGGGTTTGTTCTGACAGCTGATCTAATATTGAGTGAAATAAAAGTTTGGACAGGCCTCAGCTCAGATTCTCTCATTGTCTTAAATGATGTGTCTCCACAGACACATTGTTGTGATTCACACATGAACCATCGATGCACCTATTCTCCTGTCTTCACGTTTTGATGGCAGTGTTTTACAGCATGCTGTATTGAGACGCATTCATCAGTGTCATCTGCTCTTGCTTGTTCTATCTCTCTCTCACCTTCTTCTGTTTTGTCTCCCCTCTATTCATTTGGTTTCTCTCCCCCTATATTTGGTTTTACCTTTCTCTTCTCTTTTCTCCCTTCCCGTTCTCACATATCTGCGTTTGACTTTCTCTGACGATGCAGTTTTGTCCCTTATGTGAACACAGTGTCTCTTCCAAAGGGCAGACTAGGATATTTTATAGTGTCCTTTACCGCTGAAGGAAGAGAAGATATATCCTATACATACACTGTACCTGGTGCAGTAAAAAAAAATTCCACTGGAAGTGCAGGCACTTACCCTGCAGGCATGCACAAGGTTCTCAGTGATGCATCCTAAACGAGACATGTTTTGAGACATACTGGAATAATGTCATGGGACATACTGGGATAATGTCATGGGACATATTGGAATAATGTCATGGGACATATTGGAATAATGGTATGATTGGAATAATGTATTCCAAAGTATAGCTGCCTGGTTAGAAATTCTTAAAACTGCATCTGCTTATTTCCTCCCAGTGAAAAATAGTCTATAAATATGCAAATATTGCATAGGTCAGAAATCTTACTACTGGACCCAGAATGTCTGACTTCACAAAAGAAAAAGTTTATACTGGACTTTCAATTTTCTTGTCAACAGTAATTTCATGATATATCCTTCCCTTGTTTTGACCAGTAGGCTTGCACTTGAATAGAGGATTATCCTCCCAATTAAGTAATTAATGTAACACTTAATTGGTGTGTAAGCTACTGCAGACAATGACACGGACAAAGAGCTTCACTGCTGACAAAGCATTGATCACTTTAACTACATATTGCCCTGTGAAATGAAGGCTTTTTAACGTATCACAAACCCTACATTCTGCCTTGGATTCTTTTTATAGGAAACTTGCATTTTAGTTTTTGTAGCTGACATTGTATTTCAACCATGCAACGAACACTTCACAAAAATTCTCCTAAAAATGACATTTCTATACGACTAAACTGCATTCTCAGTTGTAATTTTAAGAAAACTTGTTTCCTCCTGGATTGCACTGTGCAGATGCATTTGTAATCAACACATCTAGACCAGTTATTTGATTGCTTTACTGTTACACCTTTTCAGCCAACAAGTCATATCAGTGTATTAGATGGGGCGGTGCTGGTCAGCCTTGTAAACTAGACAATGGAGGGAAGCTTGAAGGAAGGTGTCAAATAAGTTATTTTACTCCAAAGCGTGTTATTTTTACAAACCTAACCAAACAGCAAGTGACAATGAAACTGCAGTCTAAGAATAATGGTTCCGTACATGGCATGAACCTTATGCTTACCACCTAATGATGGACTTCTGGGGACAATATATGCTCCTTCCAAAATGTAAATGAGTCTACAGTTTAGTTGTATTGAAATGCCATAAAGGAGACTTTCATACATTTTAAACATGGATTTAAGGTGAGCACAGAGACATTTCCCCCCCAGATGAAGGTGATAATCTTCTAAGTGTCGACCTCTCCATGGACATCATTCTGCAACCTGAGGGTCAAACTTCTTGATGAAATAACAATTAACAGTCCACACATAACCTGACTATATTTAAAACAAAGGTTTAACCTTTTGGGGAGATTTCCTTGTTTGCTTTTGTGCTCAGAGCTACATAACAACGTCCATACCACTCACATGCAGCACCTTTCCTTTAAATGTAAACCTGCAGCTTGTTAGCTTAGCGTAGCACAAAGGCCTAGCTTCCAATGTGTTTGTAGTTTCATACCCCACAGACATGTAACCGTAACAATCATCTCATCTAACTATTCGCAATAAAGGTGCAACATTATGCCAGTAGCATTTACTGACTTTTTCATTATCGTACAATTCTTTATTATGCTGCATCCTCTTAAGGTAACAGTTGCCTCGTCCATGTGAACATCCGGCTTTCCAACCTGCTTAATACAGACTCTGAGCTGTTGTCTGAATGTGAGCCTCCTCACCGCCAGTCCTCACCACAAGCCGGAGGACAGCAGCTATTTAAATATTGCAGGGCTTCAGAGTTAAATTTTGCTGGCTTTGCTGTAAAGCTCCCAATTACTGCTTCCTAGTTTGTTATGCATTCAGTGGCAGCTGTGTTTCCATCTACCTTATTGTTGCAGTTAAATCTAAATAAAGCCTCCATTAAAAATAGGTTTTAATGAGAGTTTTGGGGCAGACACAGCTTTTTGTAAGGCCCTGCTCGCTGCTAGTGCCAGGACAGCAGGACCTGATCCTCTCTCACACCTGATCAAAACCACTAGATCTGAATTTGCTTTTCCTGTATTTTAACTGATTCAGAGGTTGTTCTTAACACCCATAAAGTGTGATCATTGCATTTTCAGATTCTATAAATGTTTGTATATTTGCAAGAGTCTGATTTTCTCTGTGCTGCATTGCATGAAAAGGGCTTCCTCTTCTTTTCCAGCCTGCCTTTCTTGCTTTGCCTACACCTTGTCTCGCTGCTTTTCCAGGTCTTTTTCTGAAGCAGAAATTTCTCCGAGCTTTCACAGATGGCTGCTGCCTCGATATGAATATTTGATAGCCCTCATATATCTCCCTTGAGGGCAGTGAAATATTAAAACACTTTCTGGTGGCCATTTTGACTTCTCAGAGGCTCCAAAAAAAAATGGACTTCTTGATGAGACGGAAAAAGATCTGTTTGATATGACGCTATCAATATGTTTTTAAAATGCCCTCTTCATTTTTATATTGTATGATGTTTCTTGCTGCTGTACCTGGACACAGTCTAGACTTTAGATTGGAGTGTTTGCGTGGATGGTATGCACCATCGATCTACTGGGATTTCATTAACTGTGTCTGTGAATAAGCAAATATTGGGCAGGAGGAAGGAGGCAGTGGAGTCCTGTAAATTAAAGTTGCTCTTTTTTATCACTTTTCTTCTCTCTTTAATATCCAGCAGTCGTAGCTACATTACATTAATTTTCTTATACTATCTCTGTTTCAGCGGGATGCCAAGGGACAGTATCTGTTTGACCTCATCTGCCACCACCTCAACCTGCTGGAGAAAGACTACTTTGGCATTCGATATGTTGACCCAGACAAGCAGAGAGTAAGTGTTAATCTTCTTAATAAGAAACCAAACTAGATTTCAGTGGGATTTAATTCAGTTTATTCCAATGGTGTCGCTCTGCCACAGCATGAGTCATGATTTGGCCTCTTCTCTCACACTCTGTCGTCTTTCTTTTGGTTTAAAACCCCTCTTCTCATTTGTTTCTGTGTCACTCTTTCCTCTGCAGTGTTTGTTAAATTATTTTTTTTGGAGCATTTCTAAGACTTTATTTGACAGCGATAGAATGAGATGATGGAAAGAGACAGAAAAATGCGGATAAAGACAGTAGCAGAATGACATAATTCAATTCAATTCAGTTTTATTTATATAGCACCAATTCACTACATATGTTTTCATTTACACTAAACATAATAAGGTGAAGACCTCCCAAATTTTAAACAGAGCACACAGGGCCTAACAATCCACAGTTGCCTTGGATTCTGTATGAGCAAGCAGTCGGCAACAATGGGAAGGAACAAAAAAAAAAAAACAACAACCTTTCAACAGGGAGGGAAAAAAACTCCTACAGAACCAGGCACAGGGAAGGCGGCCATCTGCCTCGACCGGTTGGGGGATAGCAGAAGGGTTTGGAAACTTCAGCCAGGACTCTCTGCTCGGAGTAGTACGCCAAACCTGACCATTAAACCATTAAACATTTTACATCAGCAAAAAAAACACTTGTCAGTAAAATACCTTGCATTGCTTTTTAATTAGGGCAGTTACAATAGTGTGACATTAACATTAGATTTTGGCTTTTAAAATTTTTCCATTTGACTTGTTAGATAATTTGCAAACTAATTTGTCCATATGAATCAAAACCAAGCTACATAATTATGTTTTTACGTGAAAATTTGTGCGTTCAAGTTAACAAAGCAAATCTCTCTTCCTTGAAAATCCATTTTATGTTTCTCAAGGGTAAAGCAGCGTTGCGTTTCACAGGCTACCACCAATTTTAAGCACAAAACTATTCAAATGTAAGTCTTTAAAAGGAAATAATGGAAAGCTGTTGCAAGGATAAGAAAGCATCTTTAGATACTTTCATATATATATATATATATATATATATAAAAAAAGAATGTTTGTCCCAATCAATTCCCACAATCTCTACACTGGGTCATTAGACCATAGAGCAGATTGTCTGGTCTCAGAGGCTGTGATTGGTACTTTAATAAATGCTGTTTGGTATAAATGTTAGCTTTAATGGCCTAATGAGTCTTTATTTTTTTCCTCTACATAAATATTCAGGACAGGTAGGTAAGCCAGCAGGTCACAATTATGCAAGCTGGCAAAAGGCCAACCACCTTGATTGATATGAATATCAATCAAAGAAATTAACACAGTCGTGGGTGAATCTGCAGGGCTTGCACTTGGTATTTGTTAATTATGCACTCTTGAACTCTAAGTAGAATTACAAATGCTTTTGAAAGCTTAAAAATGTCATCCACTTTGCAGTTCTCTCTGAGTTTTAAGACATCAGCCAGCAGACAGGCGTTTTAAGAAACAGTGAATGACAGCTAATGAACGAGCTGTCCATCAATCAATAAAGAAATAATAAAGGCAGCACACCAGTGTTGTAGTCTACAGTTACCTTGCCATGACTTCAGTGCCCCACTGTTGTCAATGTGTCATTATCTCACTGATTAGAGCCGGTTTTGACTCGTGATGTTCAGCGCTCTGACAGAAAACAGCACTCTCCTGATTATCTTCCAAACAGCTTTCTTTCTATCATCTCCTCTCTGCATGGCGACTGCGTTGGAGGGAGTCTAAATAAACAGAAGGCGAGGAGATGGGAGTAATTCTACTGTGCCTTCCAGCTATAGATTACAAGTCATCATGCTCAGCTGCTGAGCAATCAGACCCCAGACTGACAGCTCTTTCTCACTTTCTTACAGCACTGGTTGGAGTTTACAAAGTCAATCGCCAAACAAATGAAATGTAAGTATTTCTTTTAACATGCCTGATCAGTTTGTGCTTCCTGTTTTGATTGAATCCACTTCTATAATGTCTAGATTAGAAAAAAAACATAATGTGCAAAAAGAAATCATGTTCGTACGCACTATTGAAGTATGATAATGCAAGATTTCCTTTTTTTTTGTCTTCTACTTGCAGCCCAGCCTCCATTCACCATGTGTTTGCGTGTCAAGTTTTACCCACCAGACCCTGCTGCCCTGAGAGAGGAAATCACCAGGTAAGATTTCCAGATGACTTAGAGCGTTGCAGGTTTTTTTTTTATTTGTAATGGATCAATTACATTATTAAAGAAAAAATGTTTTGATTTATTGTACCAGAGTTAGCTTAAGGCTAATTTTCATTTGAAAGCATACACAGAGTGGCAGAGCACCACGAAACAATTCAGAGAAACAAGGAAAGTCATAATATGGAGGTGTGCACAGTAATACATCATGTGCACACACCATGTCAACACCAGCTGTATGTTAGACAAATTAAAAGCAAAGTTATTTGTTTGCAGAAAAAATAACAATAAAACAGAAAGTCAGTGCGGAAAACACTTTGAGTCTGTCAAACTTTGTATGTTGCAACTTTTTTTTTTTTGCTGATGAAGTCCTGAAACTGAGATTAATGACTTGGTTTCGCCTCCTCAGGGCTTTGTTTTGCATTTCCAGCTAAATTGAGTTTACGAAAAGGAGATTGTGTCGTCTGTGTGTCATCATGACTGCAGTCATGTATTTGGCCTAAACGACTACAGATAGTGTGTATTATGGTAATGAATGCAGAGGTAGGGCTGCAAGGTGGCGCAGTTAGTAGCACTGTTGCCTCGCAGCAAGAAGGTCGCCGGTTCGCGTACCGGTGGGGGCACCGAAATCTTTCTGCGTGGAGTTTGCATGTTCTCCCCGTGCAGCGTGGGTTCTCTCCGGGTTCTCCAGCTTCCTCCCACACAGTCCAAAAACATGCCAAGGTTAATTGGTGATTCTAAATTGTCTGTAGGTGTGAATGTGAGTGTGCTTGGTTGTCTGTCTCTAAGTGTAGCCCTGTGATAGACTAGTGACCTGTCCAGGGTGTCCCCTGCCTTCACCCTGAGTCGGCTGGGATAGACTCCAGCCCCCCCGCGACCCTAATGAGGATTAAGCGGTGTATAGATAATGGATGGATGGATGCAGAGGTAGCCACAGTCCTTCTCCTCTGAGGGACAAACATGCTGTATTAAGCAATTGTGCATTTGATTAAAATCTGAAAAACTGTAGAAATTGTGAATCAAAAGCAATCATGCAATCAGCACAAACTGAAATTCTGTCAAGTCTTTATGAACAAAGAGAAACAGTGTAAATGTGGGGCCTTGGTTTCACTCACAATCACAGATAACAAAACAGCTCTTGTTTTCACGTGTATGAGTCACGAGTGTAATATTTGTTTTGATTAGTGAAACATGGAAACATGCAGTCATGCAGCAAATTCCATCCTGACGATGTAAATTAGGATAACTGTCAGGAATATATCAGTTTTCTTAATCAAACACACCACAACAACGGAATATGTTACAAACAGAAAACCAGAACATCCTTGTGATCCTGTGTTGCTTCTGGTGTCACAATTCTATTTATTCATAGCAGCCACCAGTTGGTTTGTTTGACCACTTACTGCTGAAGATGACGGCTCTTACTGTGTGTCGAGGCGGATGGTACAAGATGAGAAAGATCCCTGGCGTAGAAGGTCACGGGGACCAGTCACGTGCTGCTTCAGCAAGAGGTCCTCATGTGTGCGATCACACTGAGATGGGATTTGAAATTACAAAAGAACAGAGTGGAAACAAGAGAAAACACATCACAGCCATGCAGCGAGGGGAGAAAAAAAAGTGCACTGTCACCTTCTAACATTTTCGTTTAAAGTCAACAAAATACAGAAAAACCGAAAGAGCACAACTGAATTGATTTTTGAGATTCGAGTCAACCGACACGCGTGTTTTTAGTGAACTCTCCCCTTTTTTAAAGTTTAAAGAGAAAGTTCTGGCCTTAATGTAAAGTCTAAATCTGGATTTTAGAACTCGCATAATTAAAACGGAAATTCAGCACAGACTACCTGTTAATAAATTTCTTAAAGTTCTTACATTCAGCGAGGGAGAAAGAACATAAAACTGCTGACATACAGCAAACTCAAATGGCAGACATAAAATAAAATCCATCTCCACTGCAGGAAGAGGAGGGTTTTTATTGAACAAAAGGTGGAAGGAAAGACATCTCTATCTTCTGCTCTTCTTTGTCATAAAATCGCATGAAAAGTATTTTTATATTTTACTGTTATTGAGCGAAGCTTCTGCAGGCGGTGAAGAGCGACACTGCAGCTTAGCAGAGATTTTGAGGAATAACATTTGATTTTGCGGCTCAGGTGATAAAACAAGTCGCCTACATGTACTTGGGCAAGACGCTGAACCCGAAGTTGCACCCGATGACAGACGAGCACCTCGGATGGCAGCTAACAGGCGGTGTGTGTGAGTGAATGAATGGATGGATGAGAAATGTTGTAAAGCGCTTTGAGTAGCGCTGAGGCAGAAAAGTGCGATAAAAGTGCATTATTCTTGACTGAGTTAAAGATGATATGATATGAGGTAATATGAAGAGTTCATTTGCAAAAACAGATACAAACCTTCAGAAAACCCACTTTTCTATCATCTACCTGAGACAATATCAATCAAACTTAAGTTATCTATTTTTGTCTTCGTCATTTCTACTGAGTCAAATCCACTCGACTTCAGTTTGATTGATATTATCTCAAGTAAACAAACAAACAAAAAGTTTTCTGAAAATCTACAAAAATGTCTGTTTTTGCAAATGAACTGTTCATAAATTTCAGACTGATTTCAGCTTGCCCTCTTTACTATTAGGTGACCATCTGATCATACAAACACACATGATGATGAAGGTAAAAGAAGCACATTTCATATTTTTCCAGAGTATCCCGTGCTCAACACGTTGAGCCTCTATGCTGGGGGCGGATTTGAATATTTCCTTTTCATAAGCTACAGTGTCATGAAACTCCTCAGTACCGCTGCACTGTGTGTGTGGCATCAATGACAGCTGAACAAACTGCTGTGAGGAGTGAGCCGGAGAGCTACCGAGCGCACAGATCCCTGTAAATCACATCCCTCGACTGGTTGCCACGCAGTGAAATCTCTCATTCGCAATCCAGCTCTCCTTGACAGAGCACACAGCGCCGGGAAGGAAGAGCTTCTCCATCCATCTGCTCTCGCTGGAGGCTTTCACATTCACACAAATACGTAGCGGATAAGCAATTCTGTTTTCATTTGTCTTAAAAAAATAATAAAGACTTAGACACCGTGCCCTGTTTTACACCTGTGCAAACACATGAGGTGGCAAGAGGGAATAAATGAGGTCAGATAATTGCACACAAATAAATCCTGAGTTTAACTTGCGTGTAACTTACATTAGAGAGAACAACCTATAACCTCAGGTAATAGTCTTAGGTGATAGTGAGTATTCCGTGTGGTAAAACGCTCAATATCCACACGGACTCTGCAATGGCGTTTTCACAGCAGTGCTTAATATTGCTGTTCTATTTATTGCTTTGCTGCTTGGAGAGAAACAGAATCACAGGCGTACGAAATGAATCCTGGGTGGGAAAAATGGATGTATGAGGAATCTCTGGATGTTGCAGACGAGACGTTGAGTTGTTCTCAGTGGACTCTGGAAAGCAACCTGCAATCATGTTTTAAATCACTGTCAGTTCTCAAAATGATTAGACATTAACTCAAATTCTCCCTCAAGTCAGCCTACATGTATATCTACTGTTACTTATAAATGGGTTGTGGAAGGGTCAGATAGTTTTGGAGTTGTGAGTACCAACAATTAGTTTACATTTCATTGTGCCAAGCGACAGCGTAGCCTATTTGTAGTAGCCTCACACATACAGTTGCTCCTAAAATCAGACACCTGCTTTGTAAACTACTTTCATGTCTTTCACAGAGAACCATTTATCACAGTCATCCTCGCATATTAAGTTGCTAATATTCTCAAGATTTTGTCTCTGAGCCACACCGGCAGTCTTACTGTTAAACTGTAAACATCTACTGTGTGTTTTGGCAGTAGATCCTATAAACATAATGACTCAAATCAGTTTCTCTGTGTTCCACTCCGCAGATATCTCGTCTTCCTGCAGGTTAAGAGGGATCTTTACCACGGTCGCCTCCTGTGCAAGACGTCAGACGCGGCTCTGCTGGCTGCTTACATATTACAAGGTGCGATAAACTGAGGAGTTCTGTCATCAGATCAGAGTGTTTTTGGTCTTATTTTGAACTCAGTTCAGTCAATAAACACTTGCTCTGTTCCATGCATGTGTGTACATCCCTCCATATGCGTATGAGATTGAACACTCATACTGATGGGGGCCTTGAGAATTTTAGCTTGCTGTTTTTTATTCTGAATCGAAAATAGGAGTTTTAATAACCCCACATAAATGCAATTTAAACACAGTCATTTCTTAAAAATATAAAATGTATAAAACGTTATTCAAACAGCACTTCAAATGCAGCTCAAAGTGTTTTACAAATGACTGAGGCAACATGAGATGTTAAAAAGGATTCATTTACAAGTCAGTATGTTTCCTTGAACAAAATCTGACAGTAAAGCAAAAAAAAAGTTGACAATTTTGGCTCCTTTGAGTTTCAGGCTCATCAGTATGCAGAGAGGTGAGATGCATTAAGAAACAGTTTCCCTGTCACACACTCTGCCAACCAGCCGTCCTGCCAGCATTTTGTCTCCCAGCCATTCCCTGAATCTAAATGTTCTCTGTGTTTCTCAGTGTCCTTACAGCATCTATACAACCATTCACATTGTCAGTGTCTGGGGAGGCATTAGCTAATGTCCTTTCAAGTGTTTAGTTAGTTAAAGCTGAAGATCATTTGCTGAGACCCACAGCCCTGTTAACTACAGATTGTGCTGGTAGAACTGTACAGCAGTTGGCGAGAGAAGTAACGAAGGGAGAAAAACGTTTCAGTTAAATAATTTGGTTATAACCAAACCAGAGTGAGAGGAACTGTTTGAGTAAGGACAGGGCAGTGAACTGGCTGGTTTAAAGGCTCTGGGATACATCAGGTGAGTGTGTCAATGGCTTGAGGATGGAGGGCTTCCCAGCTCAACTTCTACTATAGTAGTTTTTGGTCTCCACATTCTGCCTTGTCAGATCTGCAGCTGCCTTAGCCTACATTTTTCTTTGAATCATTCCTTCACCAGGGTCCTATACTTATATAAGCACTCTTTAACATGTGACCACGTGAGAACATGTAAATTGATAATATTTGCTGCACATATAAACCAGAAGGGTTTTGGGATACGCTTTTAACACCAGTGGCCGCCTGAGCTGCGTGGTGCTTCCCGGAGAGCCAAGCTTTCCATATATTTCCTCCACAATCTGTAATCTGATGCCAGTGGAATAACACCTAGACTGCTACAACTGGCTACAGCAATGCAGAAATCAATACCAAGCGTTTTTTTCTACACACATACCACTCAAGTAACTACTGCATTGAGACAAGCTAAGAGAAATTACTGGCCCTCACACAGATTCATAAAGTGAATCATAGAGCTGTACTGCATCAATCCTTGCTGTCGTCATCTTTGCTGACTAAATGTCACAAACCCCACATCAGTCCTTGTGACCCAAACAAGTCCCACCAAGCTGATATTTAAGCTCTGTGGATCTCTGAGTGTCGGAGCTCCTCCTCATCAGCCTTGGACTATTCAGTATGCACTTGGTTTTTTTAAAAAATGTTTTTATGTGTCTTTTTTGTGAATAGGTGCTTGAAAAACCTTGACTTCTTGGTATTTGTCTTGCGTAATCTGCAAACTTGTGCTGTGGGCTTTTGAGCGTCTTTATGCAGAGGTGTTAAATCTGAACACAAGGGCAACCACACAGAGATTACAGTGAAACATGTCCTTGGTTCAGTGATTGAAAACAGGCAAGAAATATAAAAATTTGGATTATAAGAATTTGTTGAAATCATTTCATGTTAAGTTTGAAGTTCAAATTTGACTTTCATTAATGTAACTACTTTTTTTTAACGTAATCTTTGAACCATTTGCCCAATATTACAGTTTGTTTACTAGAGATTGTAAATAAATACATACTTGATCTTTACTAAACTGTCAAGAAACGCTGCATGTTATTACTGTAGATACTCTGTGGCATTCATGCTCAGAGTTGTGCTGGGCAGCAGGACACTGACTATAATCCAGCAACATGGTATGATTTCTTTTAAGCTGAGATAATATCAATAACTCTGAAACCTACCAGTGTCTATTGAAGATCCCAAAAAGATTCAACCATAATGTTGTTTATCAATGCGTTTGAAAACAGAAATCCAAGAAAAATAGAAAAAGATAGCAGTGTGTGTCTAAAATGTTTACGTTTTTGTTCAGGTTGGTTATTTCTTCTTCAGTCTAAATTCATTTTGTTTAAAGCATTGGCAATGTGTTGCCTAAAGGGTATTAAATCACACTGAAAGTAATCATTAATTGTTCCTTTGGTGTCTCTTCCTTTCTTATTTTCCAGCTGAAATCGGCGACTACGACCCCGGGAAACATCCAGAGGGCTACAGCTCCAAGTTCCAGTTCTTCCCCAAACACTCAGAGAAGCTGGAGCGGCGGATTGCTGAGATCCACAAGACTGAGCTGATGTAAGGTGACACCTGTCCGGATCCCTCTGTACCTGTGTGCTGCTGCTGTTCTGTAGCAGCAGAGTGCAGGGCAGCCATGACAGAACCACACCCACCTCATCGCTTCACACTGAACTCTCCATCATCTCCAGTATTGTCTCTTCTTGAACTCATGGGACTGCTGCTGCTTTTAGATCTCTATATGACAACAATCTGCTTTAATTACAGCATTAATTACAGCTGCAACACAGGTGCAGTATAATTACGTTGAAGCACTCTCCATTTTCCATTATGGTGATGTGGTGGGTAGCAGTTGTATGAATCAAAAGCAGTGATGAAGAGGTGCATAGCCTGTCAGTGTTGTACAATACTATCCAAAAATAATGCCATGAATAGTTTTTATTTATCAGTGACTTTACCAATAAATGACTGTTTTAGACATTTTTGAAACTTGCATCGATTCTGTAGTGGATTTCGATTGTTTCACTATTATTTTACATATTCTAAGCGTGACTGGGTGAGATCAGGGCTCTGTGGACTATCTGTTGCAGGACCCCTTGTTCTTTTTGTAGCTGAATTAGGTCTCTGGTCATAGGTTCAGGATCATGGTCGTGCTGTAGAACAAATTTGGGATCAACAGAATGCCTCACTGGTTGTATTGTGTGATCGATACAAATCCAAAAACGTGAAGTGGCTAAAACCGTTGCACAGTAATGTACATGCAGTACACACAACCCAGATGGACAAAGACACTGGTCATAGATTTGATCCTACACTGCCCTCTATTGCTCATTTCCACCTTCTTCCTACAATAGATACATTTCCTCCAGCTAAAACCTTTTACAAGGAAAGGATGACAGTGCTGGCGTAGTTCAGGTGTTAGAGTAGATGGCTGATAAGGTTGCACAAAATGGCATAAATTAGCTCCTATTAGCATACATTTTGTCCCATGTTGTAATTTGCCAGAATACAAGGCGAAAACTGTGTGATGAAGAGATAATGGAAGTAAATCAGTGTGTTTTATTGAGCCAGAGTGGAAGTAAAGAGCTACGATATAGTCTCTGTTTGTGCCAGTGTGACTCACACACTAGCTTCAGCAAAGATTATTAATAGAGGAAAGTATGGATGGCAGATGGAGTATTAATCCTTTATTTCCTTTGGTCAGTCTGACAGCTGTTGAAACATTTGTCATTCCTTTAACGTTTGACTTGGTACTAAAAAATGAGTCGGCTTTAGTTTAATTCTTTAGACAAAGTGAAAAGATTTGATTAGTTATTGGGAAAAAAAGCTCTGCTCAATTTGATTTGGGCAAAAATTTGGAAGTGTAAGCTCCAAGACTTCCTCTGCAAGAATATTATTCTGTAAAACATCCACTTATTTTAGGATCTACTCATTATACTTTCCACCCCGTTATGCCTGAAGCAGAGCAGTCTCATGAGCAAGCCATGTGGTTTATACTTGGATTGTCTGAGAGTTTAGATTGAAACTGTGTAATTTTATTTTTTGGTTTCCTTGTTTTTCAGACATTAAATGATAAGCTGACAGATAGTTGTGAAAGAAACCACTTCATTGACATGTTCTTTTTTGTTTGTTTTCTCAGAGGTCAGACTCCTGAGACGTCAGAGCTCAACTTTCTCCAGAAGGCTCAGATGCTGGAGACGTACGGAGTGGACCCGCATCCATGCAAGGTGGGCAATACAAAACAAGTTGGCTGTAAAGCAAACCATGAAATTCAATTTTCTCTGCATGTCTGTTATCAGGGCGGGGAATTTACAAGAAAATATAATCTAACTGTAGTTCATGTATCTGTCAGGATGTGTCTGGCAACCCAGCTTTTCTGGCTTTCACTCCTTTTGGATTCACTGTGCTGCAAGGAAACAGGAGGGTCCACTTCCTCAAATGGTGAGCACAGACGAACACTTAAAACCTGAAGCGATAATCATATTTAAATGAAAGGTTCACATTAGAGAGCAAGACTTTGCTGTGTGTGTGTGTGCATGAAAAAGCAAATTACAGAAATATTTTAACCAGAACTGATTAAATAAAAGCTGCCCTTCAGTTTCAGCACAATTTAACACATGAACACAGTCACTAAATTAACAGCTTGTGCAAAAGTAGAGTGCCAATAAACTCAACAAACTACCTAATATTCAAGTTGTTTTATTTTTTTTTTAAATATCCACATAACACACAGTGAATGATTTAGGATAAAACAGCTACACACTACTCAAACTTGTTGTTTAAGATGCCAGAAAAAGATAAATAAAATCCTAAAAGGAATTCAAATTTAATTCATTGTTCAAAACATCCACATGCAGTACAGCCTGTTCATTTTTTGTGAAATTTGGTGCACAGTCGTCCAAAAGACGAAGGAAAATAACCAGTGATCCACAATAAAAGATATTAATGACATTTTCAGGACATCTAAGTCAACCAGCTGTGAAGCAGCAGGATTGTTTTCACAGAGTCGGTCTTGTGTTGTTGTTAAATCAGTTTTTTCAGCTGTTGCTGCTTATCCTTGTAATTTTCCGTAGAATCAATGTGTCTAGACTTTTCAGCACAGAAATAAAACACTGTTTGGTCTTATTAATTTACCTCCAGCCACAATTAATATTTCACGGCCTTTATCCATTTCTGTCTCCCCCTTCTCCCCCCGTCTTTGTCTCTCATTCTTTTTACACACATTTCTGTCTTTTCCTTCATTATTTTTGCTCTCTCCCTCATTCTGTCTCTGTATCTCAACCTCAGGGAGGAGGTGACCAAACTCAAGTTTGAAGCAAAGACATTCCATATATATGCAAATCAGAAGGAGGTATGTGTATCCATTATTAAAATGCTGCCTATTCTAGCCGGTGGTGCTCTGGTAGTTAAATGAGTGCAGCCTTGTTTTATGCATGCAGACACTGCCACTGGAGAGCCAGAGCACTCTGTCCTTAATACAGAAGTAAATGGGAAATGATTGGACAAAAATATGTGTTAGTCAGGGGTTTCCGTCAGTAAAAGAGCTAAATAAAGGCAGCACCTGAGAGGTGGCTCTACACGTGTACAGGAAATATTAACAGTTTGCTTTGGCTGACTGGGTTTAGTGGTCTTTAGCCAAGAGTTCAGTCCATTTAAGACCTGAAATATAATTTAAAATCAGTCATTTAAAATAATAAACACATCTACTTGGTCAAGCACATGACTGTGTAGAGACAAATCCTCATGTCTCAGGATAGAAGCCTTTATGCTATACAAATGTTGGTGTCCATCAGCATCAACTGACGACTGAACTGGACTTTCTACAGGATAAGAAGATCATACTGACTTACTTTGCACCTACACCGGAGGCCTGTAAGCATCTGTGGAAATGTGGAGTTGAGAATCAGGCATTCTACAAGTGAGTAACAGGATATCCCAAAACTGACTTCAGAACACATTTTCATTTGGGTTTATGATTGTTTTTATAATTTTTCCCTCCATTTACTCACAGGTTGGAGAAGTCGAGTCAAGTCCGCACTGTGTCCAGTAGTAATCTCTTCTTCAAGGGTAGTCGCTTTAGATACAGGTATTAAAAAGCACAGTGTTCCTGCATCGTACACACATCTGATGGTGTTGCTGTGCTTGTTTTTGTGGCCTCAGTTGTGTTGATCACAGGTTGACAGGATTTCTTTTGTCTGTTTTTTTCAGTGGAAAGGTTGCAAAAGAAGTCATGGAACAAAGTGCCAAAATTAAGAGGGACCCCCCTGAGATTCACAGGTCACAATTCTTATATCAGATAAATCGTGCAAATGAACATTAACATTTTAGGCCTGTATGTGTTTATACACGTGTGTTTCTGTGTGTGTTTATATATATGCATGTTTTCTCCAGGGCTGGCATGGTGCCAAGCAGGAGTTGTCCATCCATCACCCACGGCCCACGTCTGACCAGCGTCCCCAGAACCAGGCGGAGAGCCGTGCACATCTCCATCATGGAAGGTAAAAAACACACACCTACCTACCAGAGTGGAGAAATACTTGAATATAAAGAGGGGCTGAATAGTACAAGCACTCGCCATGTTGACGGCCATCAAGGGAGTGAGTCCTCAGACTGCTTAACAACATCTGGATTAGGCGAGTGAGCAAGAGGCTGCCTGTCTAAGCAGATGTTTGCCTGTAAGTCAGCATATGTCTCTTAGTCCAGTGAGCTTTTTTGTCAGTCACGTCAGCTGAGGTTTCACAAACTGCCTTTATCCAGCACCACACATGATGTTAGAGATGGTTTCAATGGTATTTCTTTTAACTGTTGTTTGGGGTTTTTTTTCTAAATTTGAATGATCAATTTATAGGTATAATTTGCATAGCTTCCTTGCAACTCTCTCCACTTTTTCTAAATAGATTTCAGCTGTCGATTGCAACCCTTTTACATTATAAAAATAGAATTCTAGTAAAAAGTTGTGGGAAACCTTTGCTGCAATATTGCTGCAAGGTTTTGTTTTCATCTGCAAAATTTGTCTGCCACAAATCCAAACTTGTGGAAAACTTACAGCAAACAGTTCAATCCATTAGCCTCATTTTAAACTATTTTACCCTTCAGAGGGAAACAGAGGGGCTGCAGGCTATCGCAGCTAACAGTGGGCATCAACCATTCATGCTCACATTCTTCCCTACAGCCAGTGTAGTGTTGTAGACCCTACCATGCACATCTTTAGGAGGAGAAGGAAGCACCCAGAGGATATGTATGCAGGCACAGGGAGAACAGCTGACCAGTCGATTCAAAAACACTACGGGTTGTGTGACAATGCAAATGATTACACCGTTGCTCTAGTTGCCCTCAAATTTGTTGCAAACTTGCAGCAAAAAGAAAATATTTTAAAGAATCTGCTGCAAATCTTCCATACATTTTGCTTACAGGCAACAATAAGTACACATTGATAAATCTGATTCTCAGGCAGCTGTGGCTCAGATGGTAGCGCAGGGTGTCCACCATTTGCAATATTGGCAGTTTAATCCCTGTTCAATCACTCATTGAAGCGTCTTTGGGCAAGACACTGAGCCTAAAGTTGCTCCCAATTGAAGGCTAGCACCTTGTGTGGCGCCTTTGCCACCACTGATGTGTGTGAAAGGGAAACATTGTGTTTCAGCACTAATGAAGTAGAGAAGTGTAAGTGCAGACCATTTACCATATGAAAATATGGCTTTGCTGCAGCAGAAGTTTAGCACTACTGGTAAACTGTGGCAGCAAATCACCAGCTGCAAACGTCTCAGTATTGCCAGAATGTTGTTTGAAAGCCACTTGTGGCATGTTCTGGAAAACTAGTTTCTGTGCTATAAATCAACCATGAGTTTGCAACAAATCCACTGCAAACATTTTGCTTTTGTAAAGGTGTCCATTTTGTTATTTTGCCAATTGTCTAATAGGCCTTTTTCATAACAGACATTTTGACTTGTCCCACTGTGAAGTACAGATCTACAGGAAAACATTAGCGATGGCTCTGTTCTAGCCAAGTGTCCCACTCATCATGTTCACACCTGAACTTTTCCTACATGTCAAGCTGTCTTCTGTGAAAATGTCTCACACTTTCACTGAAAAGTTTGACTTTGTTTTTTATCTAGCTATAATTTCTTCTTTTTTTAAGCGATTTATTTCAAACCTTTATTCACTACTTGGCTATTTTAGAAGCTTTATTCACCATGTTGTTATTTTTGTGTGTTTGTTTTTTAATTTCAACTATTTTAATCATTTATCCATATTTTTTAGAACATTTTAACAGTTGTCCTATTAGTTTAGCTTAGCTACATTTTTAACACACAT